>NW_026267197.1:735133-774330 GCF_000697945.3 Frankliniella occidentalis
ATGTATTATCTTGTAAATTACCAAACCACTGTTTTAGTAAATAAACAAATTATTCTTTCAAACGTTTCATATTTTTATCTCTTCACATGGTAATATGTGTATACTAACAATATATTGACTAGAGATGATCATAAACCAGTAGAATTAACAACAATAACCACAATAACTGACCCCTTCTTGTACTCTCATGATGTCCAAGAAACATTTTGTCTAAACTGCGCTCGTTTTCTATCAGTGACCCGCTTGCCTGCTTCGCAATTCTCGAGAATTTCTCTCTTTAGCATGCCCGTTGTCTGCTTTGAAAAAGCTCGGGAGGTGGGCTTATACATGCAACCGCTCTCGTGCGTCTGTCCGTCGTCCGTGCAATAACAGGAAGGAGTTGTGCTAGAGACTTGAAATTTCAGGGTACTTCAAGTTCAAGGGTCATTCCCACTCCTGGCATACTTGTTGTAGCCGTTAGTCTTCGGCTACAACTAACACTTAAGTGTAGTTGCATGAAGACTGCAGTCTTTATGGCATGCTTTATTCAATGTACTGGAGGACCATTGATAACCTTTGACAGCCAGTGGTGCCAATAACATGACAATACACACAGCCGTCGACTCCGGGTAGGCCACCCCGCAGTACACGCATGGACGGCAGGCAAAATGTTGCCTGCCATCTGGGCGCGGTGAGTTTGCATTGTTTGAACTCGAGTTCCCGATGGGCAGTTTCATTTCATAACGGCATATGACGGGCGCACTTTCTGGATGATGTGATTCCACCACAATGAGGGCGATAATTTAAGTTAGCAAGTATATTATTTTAGGGTGGGTCGAAGGGGGGGGGGGGCAGTATTCATCATTACGCCATTTAGACGAGACTTCAAGCTCATTTTGATATCAACAGGAGCTTAAAATGACACGCACCGTCGATGTCAAATTTGGCGGTGACAGTCGTGACAAGCCGCTCTGAAAGTTACGATCGAGTTTAAACTGTTGCCTGCTGTTGCCGCCGTGACTGTCCATGACGTATATGACGTCATATGACATACCTCCAAACTCCCCTGAGAAAATAATAATAAAAACAACGACAAGATGGCGGCTGTGGTGTTAAGGGAATAGCAGACGGTTGTTTAGAAAGTGATCCTTATTTATTTCTATTGTATACTTGATTGCTGTGAAGGATGTTTTGGTATCTTTTGCACAGCTTCAATTAAAAAATTAATCATTTTATATTAGATTCTTGTCTGACAAACAATGTTTAGAAGTCGAAGTTGGTTTGGAGGTGGTTTGTGGAAGCCTAAGAACCCTCACTCTCTTGAACACCTAAAGTAAGTAGACTTTATTACTATTCTGAGTTTGCTTAATAATTTTTAGTTCCGAATTTTTGTGATTATGTTGGTTTCGTGACTCAGGTAAAATTTGGAAGTATAAGTGTCAGTAGAGGTTAGCCGCCATCCTCTATAAATAAAATCAGAATAAATATTTCTGTAAATTATTCTGACAATGATAATGCATATTCATCCCTTTAAATTGATAAACAAGCTAGTTATTTCTGTGATACGTTTTGATCAGTACTGTCAGTTATGTAGATAGCTTACTTTCAAAGGGTCAAGGTCTAGGCTCTAAATGTCAACAAAAGCTTCTAAATTCTCTTTTCTTTTTGTAAGGAAAGCTTAATTTTGATGTTGACTTGTCAACAACTGTGGTAAGCCGGGGAAAATATTGTTTCTTCTCTTCTTATTGTAAATTACTTTTTTTTTAAATTCTTTCAGATATCTCTACAATGTTTTATCAAAAAACCAAATTGTGTCTGAAAGCAACCGTGGCCTCTTAGTTGAGACACTTCGTTCCATAGCAGAAATTCTAATCTGGGGCGATCAAAATGATAGCAGTGTTTTTGAGTAAGTTCTATGCCATTTGAGTTTTTTCATTTTGTTAACGTAAATCATGTTTTCTACAACCCCAAATCAATAAATTTGCAGTTTCTTTCTGGAAAAGAATATGTTATCATTCTTCTTAAAAATTATGAAGCAGAAATGTGGGAGTTATGTTTGTGTCCAGCTTCTTCAGACCCTTAACATATTGTTTGAAAACATTCGGAACGAGACCTCTCTCTGTAAGTATAATCTTTTGTAATATTTATATGAATCAATTTCATCAGTCTTGATTATTTATGGCTCTGACTCTTCCCCTTTATCTTCTCCTCCAGATTATCTTTTGAGTAATAATCATGTCAATTCAATTATTGTTCACAAGTTTGATTTTTCTGATGAAGAAGTCATGGCATATTACATCTCCTTTCTGAAGACTCTTTCATTGAAGTTGAATGGACATACTATACATTTTTTCTACAATGAGGTAGAAGTTTGACAATAATGACCGCTTATTTTATTTTTTTCCTAAATCATATTTCTTTTATACATTGTGTTCCTTTCTAGCATACGAACGATTTTCCTCTATACACAGAAGCAATAAAATTCTTCAATCATTCTGAAAGCATGGTCAGAATTGCAGTTAGGACTCTCACCTTAAATGTTTACCGTGTTGAAGATCGTTCAATGTTGAGGTTTATAAGAGATCGCACTGCTGCACCTTATTTTTCAAACCTTGTATGGTTTATTGGAAACCATGTACTTGAACTAGATGCATGTGTTCGCAATGACGCTGAGTAGGTATTTAAGAAGGTAGTTTTTTCTTGAATTGCAATTATGGACCATCACCAGATTCTTATCTCTCCCTTTTTATCAGCCACCAAAGTAAAAATCGTCTTGCCGACCTTGTTGCTGAACATTTGGATCATCTCCATTATTTGAATGATATATTATGTTTGGACATAGCTGACCTAAACCATGTGCTGACAGACCACCTACTGAACAAACTACTAGTTCCGTTGTATGTATTTTCTTTGGACCGACAAAAGGTGAAACTTTCTGCCTCTAAGGTATTCTTAGTTTTTAAATGTTTCTATCCTATTATTATTAGTTGTGTTGTGCCTATCTGTATTATAACAGACACTTCTTTTCAATTTCTTTTTAGAACTCCTCTCCTTATGTGAGCAGCGTAGTGTCATTATTTCTACTATCACAAGTCTTCTTAATTCTCACTCATGCTCCTTTGGTTGATACATTGGCAAAAATTATACTTCATGCTGATAGACTAATCTTCAGTAACTCATCTACACAGGACAAGATTGTTCTTCTTCAACAGGTATTCTTGTTCTTCCCCCCATGACAAGTCTCTTTTATTTTCATTAGACCTCAACCAATTCCTACATTTTTTTATCAAACCAGGGAAAAACTAGTGTCATCCAGCCAGGCTTTTTGCCTCCTACAGAATCGTTGGAAATATCTTTAGAAACCTCTTTGGATGTGTCATCAAGGTCAATTAGTGGTGATAGTGCTGACCTAGCATCACCTTGCATATCTGAACCTCGCTCAAGGCAATGTAGGTTTATATTGTTTGAAGTTTTCATAATTTAAATTCTAGAAGCCTGTCAATTTCTATATAATGATTTTTTCAGCTTCCATCGAGGAGAGTACCAATACAACAGAGCAAGGTTCTGAGGGAAAAGCTAAAAATGATAGTGAAGATATGAATTTAAACATAACAGACGAGGAAAAACACATGCTCAAAGTTCTTGGTATGGATTCCATATGTTGAAAACCTTTATCATTCTTAATTTTGCCAGACACTGAATTTTTGTTCTGAACCTCTTTACAGCTTGTCAGTCAGGTGCTGTTCCATGCCCCTCTACTGTTAGTGGTGACGTTCAGGCATTGAGCAGTGAGGGGCCTATGCTGCTCAGCCCTGAAGGTCCAGTGCCTTTAGCACAGCCACTTAGCACTCAACCTTTCATAGAATCAGTTTATAATGCATTGAACTGTCAAGAGAATGATTATGCTGCTCTTTTTGCCTTGTGTCTTCTTTATGCCTTTGGAAAAAACAAAGGTTTGTGAATTGTGTGTAATATTCCTGTACTGGTTGTACTGAGACAAATTTTACAAGTGATTGTCAATTTTCCATGTCTATCTCAATTCTTATCTGGTCTGCACAAAAGGCGTCAGCGGAGCTCTTTTACATGGAGTGCTCTACCCTTGTCAAAGACCTGAAGGACCATGCTCACCTTTATCACATCGATACAATGTGCCAGTAGTAGAACGGCTTGTTTCAGTAATTACCTTGAGCTGTCAACCAAGTAGGTGCTTTATTTTTCAAACTTGAAGAAAGATTAGGGGTTGCATCTTCAAGTGGAACAACTCTATTTTTCAGATGCCAAAGTTAGGCTGGTAACACTTGAGTTAACAATCAGGTTACTAACTCAAATTGTGATACATGCAAATTCAAGCTTTCTTCAGGACTGCCATTTAGCAGCTATTGAAGGTGCAAAAGAGGAGAGCAGTTCTGTTCTAAGAAATTTTTATAAGGTAGTTAAAATAATTCAGTACACATGCACCTTACTTGTGGTGCCAGTTAGTTCTTCAATTTATGTACAAACTTCTATCTGTAGAGTGAAGAAATATTTTTGGACATGTTTGAGGATGAGTATCATGAGATGAAAAAGAAACCCCTGAATGTGGAGTGGCTTACTATGGATTCTAATGTACTTTTGCCCCCAACTGGGACACCTTTAACTGGAATTGAGTTTGGAAAACGGTTACCTTGTGGAGAAGTAAGAACCCCATAACTTGTTATGTTACAGATTAAAATAATTTGTGTCAGATATCTAATTTTTTTTCTGCTGTTTTAAGGTTGAAAGAGCTCGAAGAGCCATCCGAGTATTTCTAATGATTCGAGACTTGTCCCTAGTACTTGGTATGGAAGAAGAACGAGCATTACCACTTACAGACACCACTGCATGTGTACAAGTTGACCATGTTTTAAACTTAAGTAAGATGTCATAAGACCTGTATCATCATTTTATCTTGGATGTAACCTCTTCTAATTATCTATCTTTAATACTTATTTTCCCTTAGATAACAGTGATCTTATAGGATGTACAGTTGTTTCAAAGGACGGGACCAGAGTGCATCGATTTCTTGTGATAGATGTTATTCAGCTGATCCTGGTAGAGCCTACACGCCGCCTTGGATATGGTGTGGCAAAACTGGTCGGATTCCTTCAAGTATGTTTCTCTCATTCTCAAAAAAATATTAAATAACAGCATTTTACTGAAATATTATTCATCTAGACATTTCTATCTTTCAGGATATTGAAGTGACTGGTGACAAAGATGACTCACGGTGCTTACATATCACAATACACCAACCCCTATCATCCGGAGCATCAAAGCGAGTTCCTCTATTGGCCGCAAAATTTATCTTTGATGATCACATTCGTTGTATGGCTGCAAAGCAACGATTGACAAAAGGTCGATCAAAAGCACGGCAAAAGAAAATGGTTCAAATAGCTCGTCTCTTGGATATCCCTGCATCCCAGCCCTCAGTTCCTTCTTCAGCTTACAATCTTCTAACAGCTCGTCGACAAGAATCAGCTCTAAGTAAGGAAAAGTAGTATAAAGGCATAAAAATATATAAAATTTGATTATTTTTTACCTCTAAACATTTTTTTCCCTCATTCTTTCAAGGGGGTGGGGTCAGGATAGCTGGTGGAAGAGAACAACGTCAGCTGTATAATATTCAAAAGATGCCTGGTCATGCTGCAGCACTGCGTAGAGAAAGCACACCATCTCCCAGCAATACGTCAAAATCACCTGGTACAAATATGTACTTATCTTTATTATGAAGTGTGCTTGACGTATTTTCTTCTCTACTTACTTACTTTTCTTATTTGTTACAGATAGGACGCGGGTCCGGGAATCAAGTAGGTCTCGTGAAGTTTCCCCGAAGCCTCTTCGCCCTAGAAGTGAAGAGATACCACTAGAGGATATAGCAAAAGTAAGTTTTCCTTACATTTAATTCTAGTATTATTGTCTCTATTGAAAATATTTGTTTTAACTTAAATTTCATTTAACTTAGGTAAAAGAGCAGGGAGCCCTGCTTAAAGACACAGTTTCTGTCCCTTCCTCTTCTTCCGTCCTAGTACCAAATTCCACTAGTTATTCACCATCCCATATGTCATATCAGACAGCTGCTGTTAGTGAGTCTGTTTCTACTGGATCTTCAACATCTTCATCTAGTTCACCTCCTGAACAGTCAGAGGAAACATCTTTCACTAGACAGGCTTCACAAGGCAGCAAAAACAGTGGTCAACGAAGACGGGGTCAAGTTGAAACTGTATGACATCAAAACTAAAAGGGTATTGTTTTTGCTCATTCTGATGGAATTCTATTAACAAAGCCAGGAGAGACTGATTAAGTTTTTTTTTTTGCTTGTTATCAATATTTTTTAATGCAGTATTGGAACACAATAGATAGGTTACATCACATCACATGAATTCAGTAGCCAAGCCATAACCCATTTAAGGTGATGTGAAGCTCATTTAATTTTTGTTTCATGTTGTTCCTTTCTTCTGAATTTCTTTTTTCTTTTGTATTTTAGAATGTAAGTTAAGTAATTATTATGCGGGGCATTCCAGTATTTACTGTTCCTGAATTTTAATTAGTTGTGTGTAGTTTTCGTTTTGTGAGCAAGTTAAATAAATGCAAAGAATCCTACGGCTTTTTAACACAATGTGTGATATTGTTAATGTTTATGTGGTGTTTTAACACTTTAAATTAATGGTTGTGTGTAGTAAATAAGCTGTTGAATTTTGTGCGCTGGTACGTACTATTTTGAATTTAATAGTTGATTTCTGTTGCATTTAATGTGAAAAAGAAAAACTCTTATGTGTCAACTGATCTTGCATCCAAGAGCAGTGAAAACAATTCTTGTTAAAATGGTCTCAATGAGTTGGAAGTTGAAAAGTGTATTTGAGTAACTATATTTTAATATATTGCATAACAATTTATAACTTTGTGGTTTCCGAAACAGTTTATATCAGTACTCTTTAGTGCTGGGAAAAAAGTGTTGCAGTATTTTGCTTGGGCACAGTTGACCTATAACTATGTTTGATTCTTAGATATAAATGGCTTTTTTTGGTGAAGTATGCTGCTGTAAATGGATTATAGGGTGATCTGTTTTCTTCAGATGATATAAATGTTTATTTTTGTAAGAGATCTACTAATTGACTAAACTTCCTTGAATTAATTCTACAAGTGCCCTCTGTTTCTTACGTTAAAACCCAATTTTCATGAAATCATTTAATATCTTCAGTAGCACTAAATGCATTTAGTTCGCTTCAATCTGGGTAGGAAATGTACACTAAAGGCAACACAGTGGTGATACATTAAATGAGCATCAGTGAGTTTTATGCATCTCAAATGTGTAACCTTTTAAGTGCATTCATATAAGAATTAAAGCACATTTAACATGTTGTCGCTACTGGCTTCTGTCTCATCATACTGATAATTTCTGGAGAATTATTTTTCTTTAACTCTATTTCTTGTTTTTATTTTGAGTCAGGCTGCATACTGAATCAAGGACTTGCAAGATTTGTAGAAGCGAGAAAGCTTTTGAGCACGTTTCCAGGAGGGTCTGGGGTCTGGGAAGGGAAAGCCCGGCCCGGGCCTGGGCACGTCTTGAGATCTCGTGATGATAGTGCAGCATGAAAAGGCAACAATTTAAACTGTTATTTAAAACAGATTTTCAGGTAATCACTAGAGGAGAGTAATTGTGCTCTTAAGTAAATGAATAATAGATTTGAGACAGATAGATAGATATATGTACTTTACCTCACAACCAATGAATATACAAACTACATGGGAAACAAATAAAAATACAATATGGACAAGGTATATCCTTGGTTCATTATTAAAGCACAATAAACACACAAACATCAAATGTTTGATCAGTAAATTAAAAAAAAAACAAAAAAAAAAAAACATCTAACAGCCTTTGAATCAAAATGAGACAGTTATCACACACAATCAAAACAGTGAAGCATAGATCTGAGGATGCATTCCATTACAGAAAGTATGAGATAATTTGAGCATCCTCCGATCAGCCTCTTCTTGTCATACAAGGGCAACCTTTTAGGCCTTGGTGACAAAGAGATGGCCCACAATCGATTTTCTGTCAATGAAAACATGGTAACAACCATGATTAATAAAAACAAAAACATCAGACCAAAACCACATTCAAACTTGAGTCAAGTTGATCAGACCCGCATGGTAATACGAAATTTGCATGATTAGATTTTTTCACATGTTATCTTTCTTTTCTTTCAATTAATATTTCTAGCTGTAAAACAGTCACCTTAAAATGTAAAAATCCTGGAGGTCCAAACAGGGCATGCTCTCCAACTCGTGTTGAAATCAATAAAAATAAAAAATAAATATAAAAAAAGGACTATGCACACATTGAACGGTTGAAAACTTCAAATCTTAATATTCTGCAATGGACAACAGTAATTAGTTCCCGATCATGTATGGTTTGGAATCAAAACAGAAACCAGGATAAAAAATTAACATATGTTAGCACTAGCACTCAAACAAAATTTTGACATAGTGTGCAGTATTACTGTACCTACAATTAACTTGAAGTTAATTAATGTCAAACATAATGGTCACAATAATAGTAAAACCATCAAGGTAATAAACTCAAATTACTTACTCTGAAAATCACAACTATTACACAAATGTAATATAATATAAGGTTTTAATTGACTAAATTTATTTCTTAAATAAAACTGTAGATGTAGAACACCAACTCCACCAATCTTGATACTTAAAAATAAATTTAGGTAGAACTGTTTGCATTACTTTAAATGTTCTTACACACAAACTAAGTAATCTTGATATATGACAAGCATACTTGACATTCAAAATGGCAGTTATCTCAGCACATTTATAGGTTCTGGTAGCAACGTCATAAAACTGCCAAACACAAAAATTGTATTGACAAATAAAAATTGAAACAATACAAGTTGCAGGGGAAAACGTAAGCAGATTAAAAAGGCCAGGAAAAGTTCAAATTTTATGCTTGATTGAACATTTCTTACAAAATTGTGACTGTGAAATTGTTAAAGTTTAGATTAGAAAATGTAACTAAATTATCAACCTCAAAAACTTGTGGATCTTAACTATATCATAAAAATGACAAGTCATTTAAAACACATAATATTGCAAGACAACTGGTGCAGTTCACATTCATACGTCTTCAGTCTTTGATAATGACACAATCATAGGCACATAAAAAATATAACAAATTCATAAATGAAATATAAATGACTCAAGTTCTTAAAACACATGTTGTTACCAGAGTCCATGTGGAACTCTAGTTTTGACAAAGACAAAGCAGAAAGACATTCAAATCATGTATCAAAACAAGCCTCGTGGTTTGTCCTGGTACTTTCTGACACATAAAAAATATAAGCAGTTGGTAAAGATTTGGATTTAAAAAAATGTCCATAAATTGAGAAGATTGATTTTTCTTGTATCAACTCTAGATGAAACAAGTAAATGGGGTGGAATGGGGGCACAGAGAAGACTCAAAGATGGTTTGCAAATATGCTAAATTTTACAATAGAGCATACAAAATCAATCAGATTAAAATAATAAGAAATAAGAAGTATTTTTGAAAAAAAAAAAAAAAAAAGAAAAGATTCAGCCGCCTTGCACTAAATTGACACTGGTAAGAATCATTTGGCTTACAGTCAAATGCTAAGTGAAAAGGTTTAAGCAGCACATCCAGTAGATGAAATTATTAAAATGCATGATTTTGTAGCAGCTTCAGGAGGTCCTAATGAAACTGTATCCTGGAGAAGAGGAGAGAAAAAAATAAAACGATCACTGAGTTAATGGTTAAAAGAATAGAATACCACCTCAGTCTCATCTGGTCTCGTCCATGGCCTCATCACAAACAATTCAAGGAAGTTGCTTGGGTTAAAAGTGTTACTACCTAAGACAAAGTTTTCACCACTGACTTTCTCAATACACAAATTTCTTATACAAACAAATTTTTAAGTCTTAAGTACTTTCAATACTTTACCTACCTAGCCACACATTCTAAATCATATCTTAAATACAGTAAAATGTTTATTCAGTCAAAAGAATTGGCAGATAAACCACCATAACAGAAATGCATAGAAAGCATTTTAATGATAAAAAAGAGGAAACTTTGACAACAGCATGAAATACATACATGTAACAAAATAGCCATAGAACTTAACTAGTGCTACAAATTCTTAATTGTGAAACAGCATCTGCTGATATCTGAACAATATCATAGCTGAAAAGCCACTTTGGTTTTCAGGAGTCAGCATATCTGAGAGAGAGAGGGAGAGAGAGGGGGAGGGAGAGAGAGAGGGAGAGAGAGAGGGAGAGTGAGTGGGAGAGAGAGAGGGAGAGAGAGAGAGAATTGAGGGGGGTATTAATGTCAATTTTTAAGTCCGATTGTAGGAGATATAAATGTCATTTTATGTTTATCAACTTCTTTCTTTGATTATAATGTTATCAATCCTATCCTTAGACACATTTTGATTTGCAGCATCATTTTCATATTCAACAAAATCATCAAACAAACTAGGCCATGCTTCTGTGTCATCATAACTACTTAAGTCATCACCCACTGTTTCAGCAAAATTAAGAAACATGTTCCATGTGTCCCTTGGAATGCCACGCACATGAGGATGCGATTCAAGAAAATTCAACCATCGTACTAAAATAAGTGGCTCCTTCCCAGTGAAAACAAGTTTCCAGAGACAGATAGCCATATCGGATGGAAGAATTCTTTGACCGCGACTAACATCTAAACCAAATCGAAAAGTAAATCTATACAAATCTTTGAATAGTTCAGGATCCTTATTAACTTCTGCGGCTATGTCAGGCAGACGTTGCTGAATGCCTTTGATCGAATCAACATGCATTTCTTTACAACCCGAAACAAACTCTACTCTAGTAAACTGACACATTTGCTCTGCATTCAATCTCCATGCTAGAATCAAAACTTTAAATTCATCTGGTGACAGGTCTAAATCAGAACAAAGTTTTTCAATGCCATCAGCAAGTATGACATCCCTATTGGGCTCCTTGTAAGCTTCAAACAGGTTATTAATTTTGACTTCCGATACATCCTTTTCCCGTCCTAGTGAACCAGGTAACAACGAGCAAAGTGTTCGAGAGGGCTTTTCAGCGACAGGTTTACTGTTACCATTGAGCTGTGTGTCTACAGTGCTGAGAGGCGTAAGTCTTTGAACTTCCTCTGGCCTTTGAACATCTGCAGTAATATGAAACAAAATGAATTGTAATAAAAAAAATAGAAATACATTTTACACTGAGCCTAATGAGAATTCAACGGAACAACATAGAAGACATATCAACAAACTCAAATACTCACCGTCTTTGTCTTTTGTTGAAGACATACTATCAGATGTCTGTGGAGTAGCAGCGGGCGCTTTAAAACAAGACAAGCAGTTTCCCATTGGTGATGGACAAAGGTGCAGTTATAGGCTGAAAAATTTACTGCATCCTCAAAAGCTGGAAGCCAGCGAACACATTTGAAGTCCTTCATCAAGATGCCTCTTTCCGTTCCATGACAATATTCAGAAAGGCAAAAAAGGTCTCCTGGAACAAGAAAGTAAAAAGACAAAAGGCACTGAGGTTAGCACCAAATATTTACAAAATAGTTAAATTAAAATACAAATTATGTGAGGCCAGAAATATTTTTTACAGAAAGGAATCACAACAATTTCATGCGGCCAAAGTAAGGTTAACCTTGTTACACGAGTTTAGTTCAGTATTTATTTAAACAATAATGTTAAAGGCAAAAAAAGTAAATATTGGCAAGGGTGTTTACCACAGCGTAAAAGGGCTCCATGTCTTTCAATCTACGATATCACGGGGTAAATATTTGTACAGATATTTGCTGACATTTGACAGTCCAGACTCCTTTTTCCTCCTCTGTACATTTAGAGCTTTAAAGCAAAATTCTTGTTAGATTAATGCAAGAGTCAGCGAGCAAGACTTCTGTTCATAACATTGCTGAGAAGTTTGACAATCTTTTCTCATCAAAATTAACACCGGACAAATTTTGGTGAATCACAGTACGAAGGTTTTGTTTCCCAGACAGGAACGGTTGTGGACTCACAGGGCTCACAGGGACACCCGGCTACGATCTACGATCCTACATCGGCGCCGAGCCGAGCGGCGCTCGGTGCAGAGGATCGGAGGGATCGGAGCCGCGTGAGCCGTGGATTCCAGTGAACGTCTGTTCTCGCAATCTCACGCACCTGCCCTGTGTACTGTACTAGCAATAGCAACTATAGCAAGTTAAACTAAGCCTATTTTTGTTTTTTTACCTCTCACTAATGGTGTAGTTTTGTTTTTGAAAAGAAACTCTCATTCTAGTTTGCTCAAGAATGTCGTCAACTTCTTCAGACATACCCACAGTTAGCTGTGTACCTCGAGAGGGTTTGGTAAGAAAGTGTATCGTCTATTCGTAACGCTCATTTTTAATATACTCTCATATTTTTTTTATTATCTAATTTGATCTTTTTTTAAGAGTCAAGTATCAAAGGTGGAACAATCGTTTTTGTTTGTTGTTAGATTGATACAGCGGTCCGCTTTCTTACCAATCCTAATGTTGTTGATCGCCCTTTCCAACAAAAACAATCTTTCTTGAAAAGTAAAGGTATGACTAATGAGGAAATAAACATTGCATGCGAACGCGCCAATGTCCACACTTCAGAGCCACGCCAGGTTTGTCAGAAATTGCCTTTTTAATTTTGTCTGAGCGCAAGAGTCGTGGGATGTGTTTTGAAATTGCTGTCTTTTTTCTGCTGTTATTAGGATGCTATGATTCCGATGTATGGCTTGCCACAACATACTGTAGCTCCTCAGCCAACGAGTCTCTGGATTCGTGTAAGGGATGTCCTGCACACTTTTGCACTCTTAGGGGGTCTTGGCTACGTTTTATATTGGGTGTACAAGGTAGTTGATTTTGTCTAACTCAAGGTTTTCCTCAATTTAAAAGAGAAATCAGAAAGACAATGAAATGATTATTTTGACTTTTGAGGTAATCAGTTTTTATTTTCTATCCACAGGCGTACATAGAACCTTTTCTCTTTGGTCGTCCCAAACCTAAAAAGTCTACAGAGGAGAGCTTGGCTGCAATAGAAGATGCTGTCAGCAATGTCAGTAGATGCACTACTGAACTCAAAGCTGAAATTCGATCTGAGCTGAGTCGTATTTCTCAAGAACGTGAATCAGGAGCAACAAGAAGTTTGTCAGATATTAAATCAGATATTGCTACAGTAAAAGGTCTTCTTCTTAACAGGTGCTAAATTTTACTAACATTTGAAAAAACTAATTCAGTTTTTCTCTGTATTTAATTGCTTGCTTATCCCTAAACCTTGTTTTCAGACAACAATTTCCAAGAGCACCAAATACGTCTTCTTTACGATCAAATCAGAACTCAAAGCCATCCATCCCGATCTGGCAGATGAGTTCAGATCAGCAAAATGATCAGAAAGACGAGGAGGAGGGTAGTGGCGATAAAGTATTGCACAATAATAATCCAGACCAATCTTCAGTAGACTTCACCACGTCAACTGATTCTCCCTCTAAACATGAGACTAATGGCAACCCTTCCAGTAGAATTTTAAATGATTCAGTTGACAACATAACAAATGGGCATAATTCTGAGGTTTCTCAGTAAAATCTACTGAACAATCATTGTTGTTTTTTTAAATTGTAAGGTTTGTGAATTGAGAAAAATAGACATGAATCTGTTTGTACTGTCTATTGTTGGTGCTAAATTTGCCCTGTTTTCAGCCATCTTCAACAACTGTATCTTTTGCATTTTTCTATAATTTTTTGAGAGACTGATCTGTATTATGTAGTAGACATTGACTGTCATTCTCCTTTTTCAATTTCTTTGCCACACTGTGTGTACATTTTGTTAAGAGGTGCTGCTTGTTCTCTAGTCAATGTGGATTTTTAATCAAGGTTTTGGTGTATCACATTCTTGTGATTTGATTTCCTTAGACCTCACAAGCTTAGACTGTTAATTTATAAGGGATCAAATTCCATGATTTTTAAATGTAGTTTTATGAACATAATTTTTTTTACTATGAGTATCCTGTTTAATTCCATTATTTGATTGATTGTCTCAATATTTTGTTTACAACAGTATGCTTAAGAATAAGTCAAGTGACATCATTGATGCAGTGGGTCTCTGCCACTTGCGCTATGGGGCAGTGCACTTCTGCAAAGATCATTCCAAAATATATTTACATTATGTTTGACCCTTTACTGATACTTTTGGGGTGAAGGGATTGGTGTGGTTTAATTGAAAGGAATTGTTTGAAGTAGCATCAATTAACAACTAGTTGCAAGCTCTGTAATGTGTCATTTGGTTACTACTTCGGTTTGTTTGACTTTTTGAAAGACAATGACACACAACTTACAATAAATCAAATGAACCACATTTGTTTTCAATTTATTTAGGAACATCAATACAATGACAGACTTGAGATTTTCAAATACTGTACTTCAGTTGGCTGTTTAGATTTCCCGTTCCAGAACTTCAAAGTCATACTTAAGAGAAATCCTTGTGCCTAAATGATCTCTCATTAGCATGGTTTTCACAACAGGTACTTTATTTTTTTAAACTTAATCCTTACTATTTGCCCAACATGTGCTTTCTTAGATAGGCTTTGGATAGGTCTGTGCTGAAACCTGAGACCTTTTTTCAAACTGCTATTCTTGATTTGAAAGAATGGTTAAATTATAGTAAATCATTCTTTTTTAACACAAAAACAAGACAATATACTTGCATTCTATTATAACGTCATTTACCTCTGTGGTTTGGGCAATAAAGCAGGTACTGGGTTGGGATTCAAACACCCATACATCACTTTAAACCTTAACTCTTACATAATAGAAAATTGACAGTAAATCTGAACACAACTCATGTGAGGCAAGCCACAAGAGGACAAAGACCATTTTCCCCTGTTCATTTTAAGTCATACATTTATATTATGTGTTTAAGAGCACAATTTACAAATGGTACTACTAGTCAAAATTCTTCGCCAGGATTTGGAAGGTTGGGTATTATAGAGAGGATTAACCAGCTCAGTCAAAGGAAAAATTACAGGTTTTAAGCAGTTCTGCAGTTAAGTAATTGGCACAACAAAAAAACTGGAACACATGACAAGTCAGAATCCTTAAGAATGAGAATGCTGTGTTTTGGGAAGCAATTTACACTAAAATTTTAAAAACTTACTTTTTTTTTGCCAACAATGAATTTATTTGAGCACTCAAAACCAAACTTGTCATGGTATTACCAAGGAAAAGGCAAAGAACAAACAAAAATTGAACAGAATGGACGAAATCACAGATCTGAACTCTGAGTTCTACTGATCACACACAAATTAAAAGGGAAAGATGCCTCATAGAAAACAAGAGGTTTACCTTACATTGAGGGGTATATTTTTAAAATACCAAGAAGACATTATTTCTGCTGAGGTTTGCAGAGATTGGTAATTGAGCAAGCTCAGGGGAAAGTGAGCTTCATGAACTGGGACAAACAAACTACCAAATTTGACCAGATAAAAAATGATGGAAGCACACGAAAGAACACATAGAAATGTTTACATAATTACGCACAGAGACCAAACTAACAAAAATATATGTTAGAACTATTTTTTTGAAAAATTCATTGTAGCCAGCAAGAAGCACATGTTTGACAATACCCATTCCTTGATGAATGAGAAAATTTATGCAATAATCTCTGCATTGACAATAAAAGAAAGTTGAAACCAATACAAAACTGGAAGGTCCATCCACTTCAGAATCCACACCTGCTTCCCACACACACACACACCAGGTGATAACAAGCCTTTCACCCACAAGATTCAAAGGTGGTGCTGTAAAAATTTAGTTGGTAAAAGGAAGAAAGCGCTATAGTCTGATCAAGCCATCATCATCTAATGATCGTAATTCAATTTCATTTTTGTGTTTAAAATGTATTCAAAAAGAAAACTGCAATGAAACAGCAATAAAACATCACCAAAAACACGTTACTGCATATGTGGGTTTACATAGACAGCTGAATATAATATTTAGAAATCTAGCTTGACAAATGATACACTTTATAGAAAAAACATAACAGAACAGCCCCATTAAACAATCACATCAATTTGTTTCATCCACAGTGTGATTTGTTTCAAATCTCAGTTAAGAAAGAAAAAACAACACTGTACAATTTTCTCTTTGCTTTGTTTGACTAATGATCAATTAATATTGAAAAGTGAACCCACATATGCAAGAAGACATTGAAACAAAATAGAAAAACTAATCACTTTTCTGCTGAAAATAGCAACTGATTTCCAGCTAAGTGGTGAGATCTTGTTAAAAAAATATCCCGCCTCATCACAGCACTAAGCTTTAACAGATATACAAACAAAATACAACAAAACCTTAACAATCATGGCCATAAAAATAGTCATCACAAAATAATGATAGTTACAAAGATGGTAAGGTCTGAAGTAAACATTCAATTGCACATCACATTTGCACAAGTACATACATTCATTCACCCTTTCATTCTCAGTCACATTCACACTTCACAAGTATCGAACACTCAAACACTAACACACAAAAATGAGAACATTACTTCTTGCTAAATGAAAAGATTCGGTCCAAAAGGATCAATGACAGGAAAGTTAAGGATGACAATGGCCACAGAATGAGACATTTTACTTGTGATACTTGATAGAAATATTTGATACTACACATGAGAACAAGGAGAGCACTTTCCTGTTTTAATTATATCACAGGCCAGTTGATTCTCTCAATTTTAAGTAAACAGCAGAATATAACAGATATACAAGATATTAAAGTGTAAACAATGGACACTGTCGACTAGTAACCAGGGAGTAATCAAATTTCTTAGGTATTAAAATATACAGTAGTGAACTAGACCAAAATAAGAGGTTTGTTCCACATTACCTCTATTTTTGACTCATAATTCTTGACAGTCGCACCATCTAGGAAAACAACTTTTAAATTCTGTATGAATATTACAGACATCTGAGGACTGGAAGCTAAGCAACACAACAAAATAAAGAAAGATAGGAAAAACATCCTGCATAGTGGAGGATGAGCTTTCAACTTTGGACTTGGATCTTTTAAGTGTACAGAAATACTGCTTTGCACTAACAGAAACTGAGGTAATTTAGAAAAAAAGTTTCCACAGTTCAAACAAGTAGTACAGCATAGAAGTATTTTTCACATGTATGAATTCCAGGTACACAAAAATGGCTAGATACCAGCAGTTATATAAGATATAAAATTAAAATTTCACCACATTTTGTTCCGATATTGTCTGAGAAAGTTTGCTTTATCAGCTAGAGGGAACACTTTTATGTTTTACAGGAGTCTGTGTAAAATCTCAAACCCTCTCATTATTTTTCTTTTTTTAAAATAAACAGTAGAACACAACCACCATATTATTAAACATAAACCTAAGTCCTCGGAACACAAAGGTGAAACTCAACAAAATACATTATGAGAGAAATTACGGAGTCACTGGGTGTGGGTAGTCCAGGATTCGAACTTTACAGGAAGGTACAATTCACTAATTTTTTGTCCAAGTCAAATCTAATAGTTTCTTATTTACAGTCATAACAAAGGAGGGAGAGAACAGAGACAAGAGTCTCATAGAAGTGATGCCTCAAGGAAGATGACTTGTGAATGCATCAACAACAAACTTGACATAAGTGTTCAGACTTAAAATACTCATAAGTAATATATGATAAAGAGCCTATGTACTTAGAGGTAATAGGTATATGAATGAAAAAAAAGAGAAGTGCTTGAACCATTGCAATATTGTCAACATCTTTTGTGCCATAAGATCTCCTTCTGGCAGTCGTCAAGGAATTCATAGCAGCTGAAATGATACTTAAGATTTAATGGGATGATAATGAAATGCTTAATATCTTAGCTACATACATATATATATATATATTTAAAAATCGAGCCCAAGGGTCAAGTGTACGGGTCTTAAAAAGACTGATGAATCAATTGTACTTTCACAGCTTTAGAATTAGGTAAAGCTCTTCCTACCCATCATGTCAAATGTACAATTAGCCCTCAAATGTACAAGTTTACCAAGAAAAGACTGAATGCGGTTTCTCAATCCCAAAACATTGGATGACATAACTGAACTGCTGTGTAGCAATCCAAGCCAAAATGATTAACAAGGAATTGTTCCCTGAAAACTTCCATCTATGTCCAGTAATTAGCGCTCCTGTCTTTGATAAAAATTTATTGCACCTGCTTTTATTGTTCACTCTCTTGATAATCTTGTCATTTACTTCCCCACCACCCCTCCCAAAACTCACTCACACATAAACATGTACAGATGCATTTGCATGAAAACATACACAGTCATTCATACATACATACATACAATACTCAAACTTGCTCATACAAATACGCATCCCACTCAACTATGGCCGACACATGGTGGCAATTAAAAAATTCCCTTCCGAACTAAATCATGACCAAATATGTTAAAAAGCAGAGCAATTTCCAGAAATAAATAATGAAAAAACTTATATCTTACTACCAAACACGATGAAGATGAAGGTTTCGAGACAACACTGACCTTACATCCTGAGTAAATCTTAGCGCATCAAGCACAGGGAGAAGATTGAGCAATGCTGTATCCATAGGATCAGAGAACCATGATTTGATAGGAATCGCATTATCTAGAAGAAAAAGAAATGTGCAGAAAAGAGATACATTAAACTAACAATTTCAAGAAAAATAAATTCACTTTAAAAAGTATGTTATAAATTATTACCTGGAAAGGCTCGATAGGCTCCAGGAGAATTGTCTAAAATAAATACAGAGGATAGATCATCCAGAATGACTGAAAGATCTTTTGTATAAGAGCCACAGTCTAAAGTGCAGTGTTGCCGATAGAAGCGTCTCCTTAAAATTCCACGTCTGTTATCAAGTTTATCTGCTACAGCTGCTCCGTATATTTCCATGCTTGCAGTAAATACCACCAATTCATACCACTGAGATACCTGAGGAAACAAATTGTGGATATAAATTCTAGTGCTTCTGGTATAGGATATATTATAATGAGTACCTCAGAAATAATGACAGCAGTTGCTTACTATATCAAGGAAAAAATCAACATGAGGCCGTTTGTGAACAAAGAATCTGACAGGGTGTCTGTCAATAGTGACCTTCAGCACAAAATCTGGAGGAGTGCCTGGTTTGACTGTCTGTCTCACAACTCCATCATGATGAGAATGAATAAGTGTCTCATCCAGATCCAGAACAAGAACTTTGCGCTTTACAATATCTGTAAAAACACAAATAGATTTCAGTGTCAGCCTACAGAACCGACTTTTGAAAGGATGTTTAAAATATGGCACAAAATGAAGGTAAATCTTACTTAGCCTGTGTCTTGATAATGGTGACAAGGGATATATTTCATATTTGACTGGTTGATGTTGAACAAACTGCAAGACATCAAAATAAATTAATTAATAGTATAATGGCACATGTTAGTGATGCATAAATAATTTGATTGTGAGGAAATTGCCCTTCACCCAGAAACTTTGTCAAAGGATGTTGAAAAGAACTGAGTACATATGAACTACAGCACTTATTGGAAGTGAATAAATATAGACAAGCTTCTACAAGAAAGGGGGAATTCTCATAGAGGTCGAAAGATTAAGTTGGTTTTTAGAGTTGTGATGATATAGTTTAGCAAGTCCATATCACAATCAGGCACAGTTGTCACAAAAAGAGTAATACTTCCTGATTATCAATAGTACACAGAATTTGAAGATAGTAAATTGAAAAGTAATGACAGTATGTTGTATTTAGACATACATCTAACAGATTGACAAAAACAAAGGTTATGGTTGAAGAAATCCAGAGAGTAAGCCAAGTTATTTAGAATATTGCAGAAAGAGGAGTGGCGATAAATCGACTCGCTTGACGCAGAACTACGTGAGAAGCGAAATAGGACATTTATTTGTGTTGTATTAATAACAGGGCCTATCACCAAACGTACTACGACTGGTTGATTGTCATCTCCACCACATGAAATGCAAATTTTACGGGATAGGACCAAGACCTCACTTCCAATGTGATAGGAGAAATTAAGGCAGAAAAAACGACGCCTTGACGGAACTTTAAATGGGTAATGACTTTGTGTGGGGTACTCACTGCTCTAACCTGCTTCTTAAGCACATAACAAACACAGGTCCACACTCGTGAAGCGAGTAATAAAAACGCACGAAGGCCCATTTGCAACTGTTTCAGCATTTGTGAAGCCTAAACTTTTCGTTTAATACAGATACACGATTACAAGTTCGAAATTGCACAGTTTACGAGGAGATTAAAATAAACTGAAACTTAGAGAGACGAACAGATGCAATCCGCCATGATCGACCCATAATCCTGCACGATTAGAGAAGAAATTTGCCGGGGTGTTGGATCCGTTCCAATCACGTTCCGACCACCGGTCATAAACCCTGCGATAGGAAGCAGCGGGAGGTTTCGAACGTTTCGAAGAGGACTCCTGTATTTTCTCAAGATTGCTCTTATTGTGCAGCTGGCTGACTTCAGGAAGAGGCCATAAAACTGAGACGTTCTCTCTCTCTCTCTTATCGTGCAGTACTGTTACTAGTCGCGACCGGGAAGATAGGAAGATATACGGTTTGTCCTCGAGACAAGACGTCGTATCAATGACCGACCCCTGCTACCGGTGCTTCCCTTGGGGTTCGGAATGACGAGAGACGATAATCATCTGTCACGTCTCTATCAGTTTTATTTAGTATGTTTGTGAAGTATGCAATGAAATGTTTGTACTTCCTTTGATATCATAAAGTCAAAATTTTATTAGATAATTATTACATAACAACCTGCTAATCATAAAGTCAAAATTTAATTCAATATTTATTACATAACACAATAACCTGCTGCTGTGATAGATCACAAATTATTGTAGATTTGACCCTAGTATAGTTGTATCTAAAAGCTGATGAGGGTTCAGATCTTTAAAAAAAGAAGTGTATCCTTTTATATCCCAATAAAAAATTCTGTTAATTTATTCTTTATTACGACTCATTATAAAATTGATTATTCTTCACAATGATCATGTCAGATAGTGATCTACCGTATTTGCATCTATATAACTGTGTTACATGTTACTATGCTTGTCTAAATATTTCAAACTTATCACTCCTGGAATGAGAATGACATCTTATTAGTATTATGGCAAAGAAAAATTAGAGTATATTGAAGGCCAATTTGAGAAAGCTTACCTGATTAATAAAATGTTGGCTATTTTTTTAGCCAGGGAAGACTGATTTTCAGTCAGGACCTCTTCCAATGATAACAACTGAGTATCGGTCCAAAAAGGAAACCAATAAAACAGGCTGGCAAGTCCTGCTTCTTTTTCAAGTCTGTTTTCTCCTTCAGATGTTTCAAAATTAACAACAGCAGCTAAAATGCAAACATTGGAAATAATAGATTAGATTTTTAGGTACAAAAAGTATTCAAGTTTGAATTTTCTTGAGCAACATTGACATACCTAAAAGAGAAGGAAAAGAATTTTGGAGGCCATTCAGGAATGCTGCATTGTTTTGACAGGCCAGTTTGTTAAACAAACAAAGCTTGTTTAATGATATATTTCCACTGCTTAATGAAGAAGGAAGTAGAGAAACCCAGGAACTAAGGCTCTCACATCTGAAATGGAGTGAAAATCATTCATAGTTAGGAAAGAAATGCAGTGAATTGATGTATCTTGCATTTATATCAGCCATACTTCTGGAGGTGTTGTAAATTTTCAAGCACAGGAATCTCCCCTAGTAAATCACACAATTCGGAGGCTAAAAGCTGATGAGCGGCAGTTTGCTTGGCAGATGAGCGGTGGTACCTCTGCACAACAGCAGCCAACAGTGGGTCCAGATCACATCCCCACAAACGGCTCTTTTCAAAGACACTTCTCAAAGCCCTAAGGAGATGATCTGACCATGGGGACAAGCTACCATCCCACTGATTTAGGTATGCTGAAAAGAAGCAGTGAGATAAAAAAAAAGGTTGATTTTAAATAGATAGCACATTACAGTATAAAAGATAGAAAACTTACTAATAAGAATCCCTAAGAGCTTTCCTTTGACAGCAGCTGTCGGAGATTCTATCATATTTGCCAGCAGGTGACAAAGTATCAGATTTTGTAAGATACATTTACCTATTGCTTTATTACATGATTTTTCATCCTTATCTTTAAGAAAGAAGGGTGAAGCCAACTTAAATAAAGAAGCATCAGGGGTGGCTGTTTTTTCAGGTTTTGACCGCCGTCTTCCATGGCCTTGACTCGTATCTTTGCTCTCTTCTTCAATAATAAGCCTAGCTTCATATGGGAATCCTGTTCCAAGATATTTGTGGAAATCTTTCACATATGTTACCTTAAACCATTCTGTCTAAAGAAATAGAGCGTAAAATAGATTTTTAAAAAGAACAATTGTTGTTTTATTGCCTGAAATTAAACTTAAAGACAAACATACCAAGTCAGTCCTTGAATTTGCTTTCCCCCTTGAGACAAGATGCTCCCACAGCAAATTAATTATTTCCAAAACACAATGCAATGTGAGAGCTGATTCTAGCTGAAGTCCATTATCTGAAATAAATTGTGCTTAAAATTCCCTTCTCATCAATTTTAAAAGTGCTTTGCAGTATAGACACATGAAAAATTACCTTCAGCTCCCTTGGATTTCTTCAGTGTTGAGGGGTTAACTTCCAACCAGGAATCAAACATAAGAGGCATTAAGGATTCCACAAACGTTTTAAATTGTGATGGCTCATCTATAAGTTGTTTTGTGTTCCTGTTTAATCTGTAAGGTCACAACCATAATAGAAATGAGTTTTATAGGGAAGCGGCGGAGTAGGAGGTAAGATGTCTAAAGAGTTGAGGTCTGGTACACACTTACTTGTGAAAAACTGTACTCAAGCACAAAGGTGTGGCATAGTTACTGTTATACAAAGGAAACTTCAGCTCCTTCAAGCAATCTTTACTTACTGGAACTGATGAGTGGTGAGCAGAATAACAAAGATTGCGAGTCGGAGATCCTGAAATATTAAATAAATGGGTGGATGTGAGTGGAGAGGATAAATGATAGGACTTGACATACTTGAAGTCAGCGTAATAGTCTGTACCATTATCCGTGCACTTTTTCAGTGACACAATGAGGAGTGCTTGGAGACGACCAAATACTTTGGCTCTCCAAATTGATGATGTGATGTTGCTTGACAGCTGAACGGATAGCTGTCGACCAGATTGATGATCACTTCTACAAATATCAAAGTGAACATGAGGATCAAAATACACAATATTCCTTGAACGTTCCTCAAAATTAAAAGAAAAGAAAGGTAAAAGAACACATGACATAAAATTCTTGCCTTGATCGTGATATCATGTCTAAGACACATGGTAGTAATTGGTTTGCAGAGGCAGCTGCTAAAGCTGGTGCATGTTCCAAAATTGCATCAAAGAGCAGCAAAGAATCCTCCTGAACCTTTAGTTGAATGTGTGTCATTGCACAACTGAGATAAGATCCAAGGACTTGACAGAATGGCATTAGTTGAGCTTCATTCACCTACAAATTTAATAGAAGCTTACTTGTGTGCTTTGCTTGATATTCTAGTGATACCCTCTTGATTCAAGTTTAATGATTCTAATGAAAAAGTAGAATTAAAGAGCAAACATACCAACGAAAATACTGATGTCAGGATATGAGCACTTTGTTTTCTCACTGAGGATTCGGGGTCAAGAGAAAGTCTTGCCAAACTGTCCATAATGCTGAACAAGTGTGATGTCAACTGGCCCATGTCCATCTGATTAAGCAGCTCACTGAGTCCAACTAGCCCTTCCTGACGTTGTGAGGAACTGTAATGCTGTAATCTTGAGAGAACTTCCTAGCGCAGAAATGGTGAGCAAAACACGTTTAGTACAGGCAAATTATAAGGGTGAGAAAGCTACACTACAGAAAAATTTAAGATAAGTTTCAGTGCACCTTGACATTTAACTTCCTCCTTGACAGTGGTTGACTACCATCTGGTGTTTTTAGCTGCTCCTGGAGAACTATCTTTCGGACTTTGAAGGTGGTGTTTGTTACATTTTTCCCCTTAGGCAGGAATTTTGTAGCGTGTCCTTTAAGTTTCACTTTCGCTTTCTCTGCTTTCTTTTGCCTCTGCGATGCTCCCGACCGACCCATCTTGCAGCTTGCAAAGTTCCTTTCTTTTGATAACAAACAAACTTGCTAAGACCGGCCTAACCTTTATAAAAAGCGTGGCGTTAGCAGTAGCAGGTTTGAATATCTGGTAAATATAGGTAAATATCATTATTTGCAGGCAATGCAGACGACACGTGACGTGTGAGAAAGCCAAAAGCAACAGAGCTTTAGGACAATAGTACTGGTTTGTAACCAGTCAGTATGATTAAGGTATTATGGAAAAAGCCTTTCCCGGGAGAATATTTTCCATTACTTTATCTTGAAGATAGAATTTTATATCTTATAAACCGAACACACCCTGTCCCACTGTTGCCAGATTTTCAGCTCCCTGGACATCATTGCCAACGTAGAACTTTGTCGACGTCCTGTTATCTCTCGTAGTGTATCCCCAACGTCGTTTGTTGCAGCAGAGTTAATTTCATCCGTTGAAAGATACCTTACTTTACAAACTAATATAACTAAACAAATGCATTTCTTTGACATAAAAGACATCCATATACAAGTGAAGCGTTGTCACATTGTAAGCATTGTCTCGGGCCCAGCTGATTTGTATGAGAAAATGGTGGGGATCGTACAGATCTTCGGGAGATTCCAAATTTTAAGAAATGTCTAACAGTAACATAATGGAAAGTTTAGATAGAAAAGTGTCTACTTTAGGTGGTCTAACAGCAGCTTCAGATTATCCTGAAGCTCCAAACATAAAGTGTGAAATGGATAATTCCTCTATCAGCAGCGATCGGCAACTTCTCAATCTCCGGGATCTTGACGAAAGTGACAGAACGACCATGATTCAAGATACTGTAGAAAAATCAATTAGGTAAGAAAGAATCTTACAGTCGTTGTTACTCTTTACTATCTTACAATTTATTTTGATTTTCTTGTTCTTTTTCGGTTCTATCATACCCTATCGTTAATTTTAACATATGATCAATTTTGTCAAGGCCATCCTGTGCACTGATCACATTTAGCATTCACATTTCCATATGCATATGGAGTGTCTGCCTTCATCATTCCAGTTATCTTTGCATGAGCATATGTCTTCTTTTTGTGCTCAATTTGATGCAAAGTGTTAAAGGCACTAAATGCTGGCTGGTTTCATTACCAGGGATATTTAAAAGATCTCTTTTTTTTTTTTCGTGTAGTCTCATCCAAATTTTGTGAACAAAAGAGTGATCCTTAAGGAAGTGTACTTGATGCTGTTTAAAATGTCCCTGAAATTTCTCGTCTTGTTTCTTGTAGTTTTTAAATAAAAGTATTAATAAGTCATTCATGCTGCTATACCACTTTTGAAATGTTTCAAATGAATATCACATAAGATGTTATTGTTTGAGACTGCTCATTGTTTAAAACCTTATTTAAACTTTGCATTCCTGTCATTGTGCTTCTAGCATGGAGTCAAAACATACCATTGAATGTCTGTTGGCTCAAATTCGGCAGTTGTCTCCAATTGAAAAGCTTTTATTATATCTGAAACTTCCAAATGGTAGGAGTTCTGTGGATCCTTTGCGACAGTAAGTAAATATTGTGTGATGTTTTGCTTTCATTATATGCTACTTGCACGACATTTGTCATCAACTGTGGACTCTTTTCCAGAAACTTGAATCCTCTTGGCAGTAGATTAGAAATTCATCACACAATAACTTGGATTAAGACTCATTTACAAGAAGATCCTGAAGTATCTCTTCCTAAGCAAGATGTTTATGAACAATACTTGTAATAACATTTCTCACAGTCTTTTACTGTGCATAATTCATCAAAAGAAGAAAAATAACTTTTTGTTTCTTTTGCTTCAGGGAATTTTGTCAAGGGAATTCTGTGAAACCTCTCTCAACTGCAGATTTTGGTAAAGTCATGAAACAGGTTTATCCTAATGTCAGGCCTAGGAGGTTGGGTACTCGAGGACATTCCCGATACTGTTATGCTGGCTTACGCAAAAGAATGCACCTTGCTCCTCCAATCCTTCCTGATCTTGGTCCAAGTGAGAAGGTAAGATCTGCCTATGCTTTCGAACTCTTCATTAACGTATGTTATTCCGTTTCTAATGCTATTCATCATGACTGCTACAGAGTGCTTTAGAAGACAGCAATGGAGGGAAAGCAGGTTCTCCTGAGCGCACCTTGTTAGTGGCCGTGTCAGTGTTGATCCGAGAATGGGCTGGAAAAACATTAGGCTTGCGGTTTTCCAGTCTGCAGGACTTGGCTTGTCATCTTGTCCAAAGTATGTCGGTTAATGTGCAAACTACAGCAGCTCTGACTGTCTTATCTGCTTTGAATCCTCCTGTTCCCCGATCTGCTGGACACAGTCGGCCAACTTCCTCTGCAGCCTGTAAATGATTTTTTTTTCTTTCTATTTGATTGTTACCTAACATCCTTTATTGTATATTAATTAATTTTTATTCCCTTGTGCAGCCTTAGGAAGCGAAGGAAGACCACCATCCAGTTGCAGTCTTGGACTCTCTCGACCAGCCAGTGAGACACCGCGCTCTTCTATTGAAAGGGATCATAAACGTAAAATACAAGAAGATGTTGAACGTATGCGCTCCAAGAATTGTGAAAGTAAAATGCGTGGTAAACGCACAAAACATCGTTCATCTTCTTCTCCTCAAGAAAATTCCTCTGGTGTGCGCAGGTCTGTTGCGAACAAATTGGTTGGTCCAACAACCAACTCTAATTGTGATAACTCTATGGGCAGTCAGTCCCATTCCACAGTGCCATATATGAGTACAAAGAATGGGCAAGCTGATGTCCAAAATAATAATACCTTGCTCAGTAATGGAAGTGCTTTAGACACACATGCTCTCCCTCTTAATTCTTTGTTTTCTGAATCGTTGGTTCCTGATGCCTCAGATGCCTCATCAACAATCAACACCCATGTGGGGGTTGATACTTATGCACCTACACAGCGACCAGAAGGAGGACCAGACGGCAAGCTTCCAATTCCTCGCTTGCCAAAACCAAATTGCAAGCAAAATGTGCCAAATTATATGAATATGCCATTTACTTCGCCGTCTTTAACACGTAATCAACAATCATCATTACAGCATCAGTCTGTCCAAAAACAGAAATACAAACCAATAAAGCCCAAACCTCATGCAGAAGATAGCTCTGTAATTAAAAGTGATGGGGATACTTCAAAGCAGTTGCCAAGCTCAGACCATAATGGAATGTTAAAATTGGTGTCATCTCAGAAAAGTGGTAATGATGCCATCATTGGATGCCTAGAAAAAGATGCCTTAGATGATTATTTGCATGGTGGTAGTAACTCACAGGAACAAGAAGAGGAGTTGATGCAGTACTTTCCTCCACAAGCGCCACAAAATCAGAGCCCATCAATGCAGGTAGACCCCACCAACAGCATGGACAAAATATCTCAACTACGTCGCCTCTTGGAGAAAAATATGAATCAGGACATGGCTGGAAAAGGACCCCAGTATCCGAACGGATTGTCTGCTGCAGCAAGTTTGTCTCTCTTGTCTCAGCGTAGCCAACAAAAACAAAGTCTCATTCTTCCAGCTTTATTGACTTGTCAACAAAATAATGCTCGTCGAGTAAGCTTTGAAGTGCCCGGTGATCCAGATTCTGCGGCGAATAGTGTTCCTCCAAGCCCAAACACCAAACAAAGATTCAGCTTTACTCCAATCTCTCCAAGACCTTATTCCCCAACAAAGTCTAGCAGTGCAAATGCTAGCCCCTTTGTTTCTCCTCGAAATACTCCAATACCACGGCGAATGAGCACTCAGCCCTCAACAACCTTCATGCAAACCGCTTCATCATCTATGTATCCTGGAAAGCCAATTCACAAGGGCAATCTACCACGTACAATGATGCGATCTATGTCAGTAAATAGTGAAGCTTGCTCCCTATCCCCTTTCCAAGCTGTTAATCAAAGATCTTTTATTGCATCAAATTCTGTTGACACAAACCAAATGAACATTGATGTAAAACCCGACATAAGTTCATTACAGGAAATGAGTAATAACACTGTCAATGCTCAAGCAAATGCTTATTCCTCAACATGGAATCCATCCCAGAATCTTACATCTGCACTTTCACCACTGCAGTTACCAAGGTCTCAGTACCAAGTGTCAATGTCCGCTCCACAATCTCCAGTTGTCCACTGCTCCAAATCCCTGAAGAAGAGTACATTCAATTTTCGCAAGGAAACCAGGGCTCATTCATTTGACATGGAGAATTCTAATCTTTTGCTGTCCACTGTTGATTTCAAGAACCAAACAGAACTGCTTCCTTGTCAGGGTAACCACCTTATGCAGAATGTCCCTGACAAATATTCTCAAGAAGTTAGTGAAATATTTCCTGAAGATGATGTTATGATGCAGCAACATCTCTCATCAATGCCATGTATGTCATCTTTCCGCTCTCAATCAGTACCATTACGTCGAATGGTCAACTCAGTTGCTGTGTCACCCATGCCTGCAACAGCTCTTCCATCGCCTCACTATGGCCCCCCACCTTCTCAACAAGGTTTTTTCAGTTTTAATCAGTTCACTCCTGGAAGTTCAGTTGCTCCAACCCCTGTTCCAAGCGAAATTGCTGATTTTGGTGTTGATTCAGAAGGGATGCATTCGTCTACTGGTTTGCAAGACCTAGAGTTAATGAGAGAAGACCTGGGTGATGCTTCTCAAGGAGCAAACATGGCAACAGAAAGTTTTAATCCTGATATTTTACATGAAATGCTCAACATGTTTGATGATGGAAAGAATGATGCTCAGCAGACAACACAAGACTTTCCACAAACTCCTGAACAATACAAGCCCGATCCTGAAACAACTCTAAGAGGTGATCCATTATTTAGTTCTTTCCGACTCCAAGCAGTTGGTTCTGATGGATCTTGTCCAGAAGAACAGCTTACATTAACAGTTACGCAGCCAAGGGTCACTAGCTCTGCAGATCCTATTCTGACTGAATTAAGTAGCATGGCAGAAGCTACCTCAGCTCAGCAGGGAATGGACAGCCTCTTAGAAGGGGCACCATCATCTTTTATCACAGAAGATTTGGAATGTGAAATCAGCCAACTAACACGAGAAGTTGGAAATTCATCTAGTTAATCAAAGTGGCTGGAAGAACTAATGACATCCACTTCACTTGTCTCAACAGATGTGCATTGCATTGACTGTTAAATGTCTGTCCTCCTCAAATGCTTAGTTTGAAGAGCCTTTAAACAGACAATGTTGGTAATTTTTTAACTTTTTTACTTTTGCTAAGGGAATGAACGTAGATTACCACTAGTCATGATATTTCCCTTATTTCATACCATGTTGTGTACAAGAGCCTGGCAAATGTCACTTTGTAGCTCGCAAAAATGAAAAGTAGAACACAAGTGCACCACTAAGTACAATGCACCAGAAATTTAACAGTACAAAAGTAGAGGATGTAACTTGCCAGGCTCTTGCTTTGTTAGACATATGTTCTTATTTTCTTTTGTTTTCTTTCTTAGAAAAAAAACAAATAAGCAACATTGTGGTATGGTTATATAAGTCATGAGCTTTAGCCCATGAAACAAGCACAGTGAGCTTGCTTGTGCTGTGACATGAAATGTTGCATTTACAAGCTGTATATTTTTCATATTGTAACTGATACTTAACTGTGATTATTTTGTTGTCGTGTCTATGTAATGGTTGAGCTTTTCAGAGGTATTTGGTGATATTCAACTATGTGCTAAAGTTTTATATTATCTTTAGACCTTTTGTCTAGCTCCATGTTTAAAAATAAAATGTGTAAGGTGATTATCGTTGTTTAAAAATCACATTGTTAAAATATTTGGAATGATAGGTAGTTAAAGCTATTTTATCTACAGAACAGCATTTATCTGCTTTTAATTTTATATAAAGAGGTCTACATGAATAGGCATGATTAACTGTGAACTTTGTCATAATTCAGTCAAAGGTTTGCTTTTACAAGTTCTTTGATTTTATAACTTTGTTGTGTTTGTATATTGTTACTGCTTTCTTATTATTATTTTTATATAGCTTTCAATTTTTACTATGTTGCATGTTGGCGTGAAATGGCTGTGTAAGTTATGTGGGGAATTAACACTTAATAGAAGTACACAAAGAAAATTCAATTTACCGACCAAATTTTCAGGGTTATTGTCAAATGATAACTCTGTTTTGAGTACCTTAATTCCTGTTTGTCTCATCTCAGGAAATTATATAATTTGGGAAACTGAAGTACCTATTGTTTTAGGAAGGCATTTACAATTTAGTGATGTTTTATTCTTTATCTGGACCATTTACAATAGCATAAAGAGTACTTATTGTGTGATATTTGTTTTCTTTATATGAAAACAAGAATAATTTTTGTTTTTGTGGTCTATAATCTGACCAAAAAAAAAAAAATAAAAAAAAATTCTTTTCAGTAAATTAATTTTAACTGAGATGCCTTTCTTACTCCTTTCTTTCTTATTGTGCTAATGCTAGTTAATAATGTCATCTGTTTTGTCTTGTAACAGCCGAGCTGCATATCTTAACACAATTTCAAAACATTGTGTTGTATCTTCAATTCAGTTTTATTCACTTACAGCTTTTTCTCTCTGTGTGTAGTTGATATATACAAACGTTTGGGAACAGACTGATATGGTTAAACAATGTCTATCTTGTCCTTGGTGTGACAGCAGAATGATCGTTGTCCTCTGGAATAGCAACTTGTTACGTTTATTTCTTCAAATGATTCAAAGCAGCTGCTGCTTTGGGAAGTGAAATTCACTTGATTTTCAGCTATACATGTATTATACAATAGTTTCTGCCCTTATCACACTTCGCACCTAGCCTTCCTCACTCTCTCTTGCTTGTTTAAATTACAGTTCTGATAGTCTTGACAAATATTCGTCACATGCAGTGGTTACTTACTTATCAATATTACATATGATAAGGTTTTGCTTTTATGTCCAATTATATGCTAATTTTGTACTTTCCAAAATCTTCTTATACCGTCCAACTTTTAAACCACAAATAGAAAGGGTCAATTGAAAACTGCACGTGTGTATCCAAAGTACTTTGATACTTATTTCCCTAAGTCTTTTGATAAGTGTTTATTTTTATATCTCTTAAGTAGTAGGGTTTCTGCTTGAAATTGTAAAATGTGTTCATGAACCACCTTTTCTGAATTGTCCAGACACACACACACATACACACACACAACTCTCATTTGAGTTGAAATATGACCTTCAACCTTCCTTTTATGTGATAATTGTAAAATTACTATGAATTCTATATTTGCAAAACGTTTTATTACTCTTGACATGTGGGTTTAAAATTGAACTGTTTAATGATTGTGTTTTTACGACTTGCTCTCATATAACTGACATGGTGTTGATCTTTACCTCGGTTTCCATTTGAAGAAAGACATTTTTCTGAATGATGCTGTGTGACGCAATATGTACTGTAGACGAACATTAGAAAGACATCTGTTTTGAGGAATGTGGTACTATGTCAACAAATTTTGCTTATTTCTTGATAATTTTATTACTTGTAAACATTTTTTCCAAATGTTTCCTTTTTTATAGCTTTTACCTGTTTACAAAGCACATTATTATTGTGATAATGTCCTAAGGATGCATTGAGATTTTTATCATGGTTTTGGCTTATCTCTTGTCAAATTAATTGTGTATATGTTTTCAAAGTACCTTGTGGTACCCATCTCAAAGATATTCTCAATTGAAAATCAGTAATTTTGAGATTGTCTAGCCTTGCCAATGAATTATTAATTTCACTTATGTGTGGCAGTTAAGATATATCTGTGTTCTTTTGGTAGCTGTTTTGCGCACACTGTGTCCGTTTAGACACTTGCATTATTCTGCCACTGCCAATAATAGTGCATAATACCTTAATTCTACCTCTGTGACTTCTGTAATACTAAGAGAAAACATTCACTTGGGTATTAAAAGATTTTCCCTGATGAAATATTGTGCACATTACCAGTGTAAATAGCAAAACCTCAGTTTTGTACAGTTCTAATATTTAAGGAAATGTACAATCATCCCCACACTGTCTGATGTATTACAATTATTTATCCTTTGAAAACTCAATGGCTCTACCAGTCATTTATTTCAGCTTCTATTTTTTTTTCTCTTCCATTTTCCCCCGCGCTCTCTGGCGGGAGGCCGGAGTTGATGCCGAGCGGGTCTGCCTACCCGCTACCGCCTAGCTCTGTCGGCTATCTAGTGACGTCGCGACTTAAACACTCTAAATAGAGACGGGGCTCGTTTGCGCTTGGCGGATGTACGGCTGTCTGTGTCGAGAGCGGGATGCCCACCCGTCCCCAGTTTGTGCGGGGCGGGGGCGGGGGCTCCGTGAACCGCCATGGAAGTCCTCGCCCGCGGCTGGGCGGCCGTCATCAGGGGCCGCGTGTTCTCCTCGGCAAGCTCCTCGTCGGAGGACAGGGCTTCCCCGACCGCCTTACCCTGGTGGGCTTGTCCCGCATCCTGTTCGGGTGGTGCTACTGCGGCAACACACTTGTTGATGGGCGCTACGCGGGGCGCTGCGCCAGTCGACCAGGCTTGAGGCCTAGGACAGGCCAGCGACCCCAGGGACAAGCGTTCGGGGAAGCTGGTGGTCTGCAATTACCGGGGTGTAAGGACAGAGGGTAGGCTGTGCACAAAGGTACACGTCAAAACTCTTCAAAAACATCCTACCAGTTTGAGTGCGGCGCACAAATGGCTGGGGAATTGCTTGGCGGTGTACTGCTCCACCACGGCCAGCCCGTCCAGCGCGCCGCGCACCTCTCGGCCAGCGTTCGCCGCCTCCAAGCCACCGTACTGCAGCGGCGGCGGCGCTGGCGCGGGCAGCACTAGCTCGGCGGAGGCCACAGCCCTCACCAGCAGGCACTCGTCGCCTAATCGGGAACCCACACATGATCAGCCGGCCAGCCCTAACGGGATCGTCCAGAAAGTACGCGTCCCGGCCGGGAGCTGGGCGCCCGCGAGACTCGGGGTAGGCCATCCCGCTGCACACGCAAGCGCTGCGTGCAATACGTTGCCTACCCATCAGGCGCTATCGGAGCTTATCAGGCTCATTATGGCAGTTTCGTAACGGCGAACCGCAGACGCACATTCTGGATGACCCCTTGACTATAATATGGATATAAAGAGGGCTCACCGGGCATGGCGATGAAGTGGCCGCCCAAGTCTAGCGCCTGGCTGCCACCCAGCCGTTTCAACACGAGGAACTCGCCTGCTTCGTCGAGTGATTCGCACAGAGCCAGAAACATCTAGAACAACGCAGGATCAAAAGGTGAGCCGAGGTGGGTCAACTCCCCTTCCCGTGGCGTGCGCGCTCTACTTACGTGTGCATTTTGTCGGTACTCCTGGTCATTCCCTCGAAATGCGAAAGGTGGTGACCAGAGCACCCTCAGAGGCGCGCCGAACAAGCTGCCCTCGCAGACACCGTCGGCAGCCACCCGACACAGGGCCTCCAGGACCACCTTGGCGCCGCCGCCGGTGGTGGTGCGGACGCCGCCCCCACCCCCAGCTGTTCCAGGGATCAAGAATAGGTCCGCAACGGGCAGGCTCGACGGGTCCGCCACACTCGGAGACGCCACGCACTCGAGTTCAACGGTCTGGCTGAAAAAAAAGGAACGATCGGAACGTCGTCACTCGTCGCAGCCTCGAATGCGCAGGGAAGTTCCACACCCAATGTGTCACTGGTCTCACATGCCATACAGGCTGTCCCATGTCCCGTAGGCCCTGCACCGTTTAGAGATACTCCGTCTCACCAACGTGTGCGTGTGGGCGTGTTGCCTACTCGCTCGGCACCATTACGTGCCATGGAGGGCGACGATAGGTAGCCCCAGCCGCATGCCTGCATGCGGTGCAGTTACCGTGTGTCAGTATGTGGGGATGTGGGGTTGCCTATACTCGATCCACCAACAAGGCACCATGGCCCCTGCGGCATGCGCAAACCCGCAACACTGCCGTGTCGTAGGCGGTGAACACCATACATCTTACAGAAGGTGTCGTACCTCATGACGAGCTGCAGCGAGATCATCTCGCTCCATCGCGGCGTGAACCAGGCGGCTCGGAGTGTCGCTTCGAGTGTGGCCTGGAGTTGGGACTTCCCGCCTCCGGAGCTTGCCCGCGGCGCCGTTGCACCGGCGGGGGCCACGGGGACCACAGCCAGCCGGACGGCAGGCCGACCGTCTCGAGGAGGCTGGCAAACGCTGATAGACGCATGTTGGGCTTCGTTCCGGCTCAGTTCCACCACCTATTCCCACAAGACAATTCATCACATAATTGACAATTTGTTCATCGTAGATAGAGATTTCTAACGTCCTTCTAAAGTGTGGCCACATGATGGCCACGCACGGAAAACGCCACCTCGCCATATCCTAGAGATCCTGACAAGTCTTGACCGAGGATGCCTCGGGGCTCGTACCCGGAGGACAAAAGAAATATAGTCCGCTTAGGAGAGGGTAGAGTCCTACCGAGGACTCTAGGCTCGGGTAGGGCTGCACTTCTGGCGCGGACTGAATAAATTCCCTCGGCCCAGATAAGTAAGTCAGGACCTCCAGTGAGAAGTCAAACCTCGATGGAACGTCGATTCGACTTTGAATAAAATAAATTTCTCACAGCTAAGGTATACAGAATGTTTTCGTTCAAGGTGTCGTGGTCGAACCAAAAGGTCGCAAAAACGTCGAAACGATCAGTTTTGTGACGATAGTCGGCTTGACGTTTTAGTATAGAAACATATTATTGCATTTTGTACCATGCTATAGGGTTGGTTGGCGTATTTTGGGGGGTATTAATGTAACAAAATTTACCTGAAAACTGTCCGCCGCCAATACTTGGTCTTTCGACAGTGTCTCTAGCCAATCGGCTATTAGTCGTCCTTCTCGACAAGATATAACAGTAAGCGAGGCAATGGGTCGTTCATCCAGGGCCTGAATTCGAAGAGAAAAAGGTTTTTTGACGAGTGTAGGTACTGGTACCTCTGTTGCAGTAAGTTTATTGTAACTTTACGTTTCTAACAGCGAGGAGTAACAAATCTTTAAAATCTGCAGGTGCCACTCGGATACCGCTATTAAACTGAAAACAAATAGAAGTCAGATAAAACAGGTTAACCTATATTATGTGACCGCGCACCAAGTCCAGTAAGGATTCTCAGACGTATGGGCCTACTTGTTTCGAAATCCCCTCGTATATGGTAGAATAAATCCACGATACACCATTATTGCCTTCGGTCAGTACGGGCCGACAAACACTGTGCACTGCATCATCAATGCAGATTATGCCAAAATTCGTTACCTCCTCGCGTAAAAAACAAGCTAAAGTAATAGTATTTTCGACGGCCTGAAACAGATAACGCGCAAGGTGAAAACGAATAGAGCAATACAATAAATAAACGAGCGGACCTACCATCACACACGTCTCAGCAAGGGCCGAATCGATTGGGAAAGTCAAGTCTACCACGACATAAAGCGGTAACGACGGCACAGTAGCCATATTGCTCTCCCGAAACTCTTCACATTCACAACTAGAGATCTAAAAGTTTTCGGGGGCCGAAATTTGAGACCCGGCGCCGGTGCCCCCACCACTTTACATAAAGAGGTTTTCGTTACTCATTTGTTGTTTTGTGCGGGCGGTGCTGCTGCTACGGGTATGCTGCGGCGAAAACCTGAACTAGGTGTGTCTCAGGCTGTGTCATTGAAAATTAAATTGATCCTCAACATGAAATATCGCAGCAATCCTTGCAAATGGTGTAATTCCATTCTCTGTTCATGAAGTGGCGGAAAAAGTGAAGTTTGAAGTTTCTCCCAGCGATTGTAGTTTTTCGTCAGAGCCCCAGGTAAAGAAGAAATCCGTGTTTGAATATCAGCCTTTCTGCTTGTGCCTGGATGGTTTTGCGAGACTGCTTCTAACATGGCTGCTCCAACGCAAGGTGTTTATGTTTCCATTGTCCTCTAATGTTTCTTGGCCAATTTCAGAAATGGAGCTCCGCGTTGGAAACAAGTATAGGCTAGGTCGGAAAATTGGAAGTGGGTCCTTCGGTGACATTTATTTGGGTAAATATATCGCTTGTTGTGATGCGTTTGAACCTACTATTGTCAACAAAATAAAAGCCTTGACGATTCCAAACTGACTTACTTTGCAGGCACTAATATTTGTACAGGTCAAGAAGTAGCTATAAAACTAGAATGCATCAAGACACGGCATCCACAACTTCATATAGAGTCCAAGTTCTACAAAATGATGCAAGGAGCAGGTAAGTTCATTGGTGGGGGAGGAGGGGGGAGGGGGTGATTGACACAAGTCCCAATCCACTCGGGGTCTTTGTCTATGAATTCTTAAAAGACTCAGTGTTAGGGTTCCCTTAAGCTAAGAATTGCCATATAATTCGTTCTTGCACTTTGTCTTGTATGACTGTTTTGGATATGATCAGTTAACTCAAAGTCTATGAGAGATAGCTAAAGAAGTTGTAGTACAGCTGATGCGATGTTACCTTGGTGGCCTGTAACAGGTCTGCTTTACTGAAAGTAGCGAAGCAAGTTAGTTAATTTAGACAGTAACATTTCACTTTGTTCTACATAGTTCATTGGCTTACCAAGTCTCTTTTAAGTGTTCATTTCACCTTCAACCTGTTTGTTTTCATTACTGATTGAATAAGTTGCATTCAGTTTAGTTTCTCTTATTCCGCTTAATCTGAATATACTTACTGCTTGTATTTAATGTGCAATTCATTATTATCTAATAACATTTATATTTTTAATGGATTATGACTCAAAGTCAGATATAACTATTTATTTGGTTAGCCCAACTCATCAGAGGCTTAAAACATTGGTTTCATGATAAATGTTAAAGAATATGTCTTTATCTAAGCTTTAACTTGCATTCATATTTTATCTTCTTCCCTTTGCACAAAGTATGGTTTGTATTTAGTGTCTTAAAACATTGTTTTTGGTAAAGCTTAACAAATTTTAAGTGAATCACTGTGTAATAAGTTTCTAATTTTCCAGTGGGAATCCCTATCATAAAATGGTGTGGCTCAGAAGGCGACTACAATGTAATGGTAATGGAGCTCCTAGGACCTTCACTGGAAGATCTATTTAACTTCTGTTCTCGACGCTTCACATTAAAGACTGTTCTCCTCCTAGCGGACCAGCTTGTAAGTTTGCTCATTTCAGTAAGATAGTGTAAGTAGATAAAGAGGTGGAAAAAATCTAATGTTTTCTTCTTCAATTTTATACAGATCAGTCGGATAGACTACATACATAGTCGTAACTTCATTCATCGAGACATCAAACCTGATAATTTCTTGATGGGCTTGGGGAAAAAAGGGAACATGGTGTATATTATAGACTTTGGTCTAGCCAAAAAATTCCGGGATGGCCGCACACATCAACACATTCTTTACCGGGAAAATAAGAATCTTACTGGTACCGCCAGATATGCCAGCATCAACACTCATCTTGGCATAGGTATGTGTTTTAACTGTCTTGCCTTACCTTAAGCTCTTGTTGTTAAGGAAATTGCTCATTTTGTATGGCCTCTTATTGCAGAACAAAGTAGGAGAGATGACTTGGAATCATTGGGTTATGTACTCATGTACTTTAATAGAGGTTCACTCCCATGGCAAGGGTTGAAAGCAGCCACCAAGAGGCAAAAATATGAAAGAATTAGTGAGAAGAAAATGTCAACATCTATTGAAGAACTTTGCAAAGGGTTTCCAGGTAGGGTGTTGCATAGTCTTGGAAGTCCACCTTTACAACATGTATTTTATTCAAAATCCTAATTGGTTTTCTTTTGCTGTAGTTGAATTTCCCTCATATTTAAATTACTGCCGGGCACTCCGGTTTGAGGAAAGACCAGATTATTCCTATCTTCGCCAACTCTTCCGAACTCTGTTCCATCGCCAAGGTTTCACCTATGACTATGTATTTGATTGGAACTTGCTCAAATTTGTAAGATTTACCTTATTATTTCTGATGTACCTGTATGTGTTTCATGCTTTCCAATTTTGTTTATGTTTCACTATTTTTCTCCTTCATGTGCAGGGTGCTTCAAGACATGGTAATTCTGAAGAGCAGCGAGAGCGGAGGACACAACAAAGAACTGCGCCTGCTGGAGCTGCAGCATCAGGAGCTACTGCTGGACGGGGTAGGTCAAACTTTGAAATGGTAAATACCAATGCAGGACCAACCCCACCTGTAACCACTGCCAGTCCTACAACAGGTGAGGAATCCGCTTCCTCTATCAATTTCAAATTAATTTATGTGGAACAGAGCTGGAGATGCTTACTTTATTTTGTTTGTGGCACAGCCTCTCCCAGGTTTCGAGGTGCCACAGGCGAAATTCAAGAGCGGAGAGTAAGCATGCGCTTGCATAGAGGTGCAGTTGCTGCAAGCAACCCTAGCAATGACCTTTCAACACCTAGAGGACAGGAACCAAAACCATCAAAGTAAGTGTTAAATTATTATAAAACTTCTTGTACTGTTTCACTATAGTGAGGATTTTTCATTTTCAAGGTGTGAATATTTCTAATTAATCGGCTATAGAGTAGAAAGCAGTAATTGATATTTTCAAAACTAGGTTAGCAGTTGTTATGAAAAACTGAAACCTAATTTCTAGATTGCTGTGCTTAGCTATTTGCGTGCTTAACAAAAATTAACATCCCCAACTGTCATGTATTTATCATGATAATTTCACCAGGCACCATACCAACTCACCCTTTCTTCAAATGTGTCATTTTGTGCTAAAAATTTCAGTAGGCTTTATTTTATCTTGTTTGTAGTTTGTGTTAAACCTTGATTCTTCTGCTTACCTTTATGTAACGCCCTGCTACTGCTGTATTTTCTTTTTTTTTGTTTGTTTGTTTGTTTGTTTGTTTTATTGCCTGGGGCTAATGGGGATGTTGTCATTGAGCTTATTTGGGTTTTCTTTTGCAGATAGCTCAGGATGGTGAATGCAGCTCTTTCCCTCAATGTTGTTTTTTTTTATTTT
>NW_026267197.1:781880-785553 GCF_000697945.3 Frankliniella occidentalis
ACCTTGACATACGCACAAGGGTGTTTTTATAGTTTGAACATATTTTAAACCGGAACGTTATTGGTAATATGAGAGTGCTCGTTGAGTAGTTCAAACCTTAGACTATACGTTGAACAAGTCTGTTCTTGAACCAGAACTCTCATTTTAAAACTCCGTTCTGCGTTTCGGCACCGTGCATTCGGGCCAGCTCGCTAGTACCCTCTCCTCTACTAGTGCTCGTTTGCAGAAACTTTTGAGCTTTCTTTTGTCGTGTTCAGGTCATTTCCGGTCATTTCTGCTCCTTTACCGGCTCGGCTCCCTCGTCAGCCCAGCCATTCACTTTTTGGAAGACACTTCGTAAACTAGCAAGATGGCGGAAGCAATGCGGCAGCAAGTGGCGAATATGCTTAAGGGTATCGAAAGGTAATTAGCCCATTCATTACAATTTCGAGGGGACCCAAGTTGACATTTAGCCCTTCTGTTACCACTCTTATTGTATGAGGTACCTTTGATGGCAATGTTATAACGTTGTTGGTATCCGTTATGACATTCAAATCATAACCTAACTTTCATCTTCACATGTCAGCATATGCCCCCTTTTATCAGAAAGTAGCTATGTTCTTTGGATCATTATCATCAATTATTTCTCTTTCCTTTAAATGTCATAGTTACCAAAAATTCTTTCTGCCCACAACGCTGTTTATTCTTCTGTTAGAAAGAAGTTATTTTGCTGGGCTATCAAGGAGGCTTATTGGTATTATTTTGATTTACAGATACAACCCAGAGAATCTGCCAACATTAGAGCGATATGTGGGTATGCAATCTCAGGAAAACGCATATGACCTGGAAGCCAACCTTGCTGTTCTCAAGTTATACCAGTTCAATCCACATAAATATAATAAGGATATCACCTGTAAAATTTTGCTGAAAGCTCTTACTAACTTCCCACACACAGATTTCATTCTGTGTCGTTGTCTTCTCAGCGAAAAACAGGTTTGTAGCTTTTTCATAGAGTATTGGAATCAATATCAATCACATTATAGACTAACAATGATATCTTGTAGCAGTTATCTGAAAGTCTGTGATGTAATCTAGCCAAATCGTAGCATTCGGCTGACTGGTTCTTGAATCAGTTTGCCTTGAGTGCACTGATGATTAACTATTCGAGAGCGATTACTTGGTTATCTGAGGCTGCCAGTTTTAGACTGTTATGGAAGTTTTACAGCATGTGCTTGAATAGAGGAATAATTTTCTTTTTCATGTCTTACAGTGTGCTGAGAAACCTGTGGACCAAATTATCTACTTAGCTGATATTTTGGAAAGGTGTGACTTCCAAGCCTTCTGGAATCGCATTTTGGGAATGACTGATTTGTCCCTGCAGATAGTTGGTTTTGCTGACTCCATTCGGAAATTTGTTTGCCATGTAGTAGGCATCACTTTCCAAACAGTTGAAAAACCACTCTTATCAGAATTATTAGGTGGTGTTGATGGTAAGTCCTTTTACTTTTTCAAAATAATTGCCTAAACTATCTAGTTAAGTCTTGTGAAGTGTTTGTTTAAATTAAACAATTCTATTGCAGCCCAAACCCTGAGTCATTGGATCAAAAAATACGGCTGGAAGGAAGATGGGCAAATGGTTTTTATTGCTAACCAGGATGAAAACATCAAAACCAAAAATATCACTGAAAAAATTGATTTTGAAAGTGTGGCTGCTCTCATGGCAGCATGCCAACGTTAAACCGGGACAGATCAGCTTATGTTCAAACCCATTTTTTCAACATATTTTATTTGTCAGTTCCCTGTTTTCTCATACCTCAATCAGAATTATTAAACTAAATTTCCAAAGTTGCCAATCTTCTGTAGTTGTGTCACTTAACGCCAATATTTAATATAAGTGGTGTCTGTGCCAAACCCGTTTCCAACACACTGTTTCTTGCAGTGGGGTAGAAAACTGTTCTGGACTGTCTGCAGTGGGTGCCCCATCTAGCTCCACTAAGACGACGGGATAGACAGGGAGGCAGCAGCTTGCCTGGCCCTGCTCAGCTGGCACCCCCGCCGGCCCTCCCTCTTGCGTCCCTCCCCATTAACCCTCCCGGCTATTTCCCGTCTCTTCCACTGCGACACCGGCGTTGCCCAGCAGGTCGATGGTGACACAGCTCGCGCCACGACCCGGCCCCGCGACTCATGGAATATTGAGCCCTTTCCTCGGGCCGGTGCAGCCCACAGCCCAGCCGGCCAGCGGACGTGGACTGGACTTCCCCGCGGCGCCCTCCCCGGCGGCGCACAGCTCAATGATGTCACCAGCGGCCCTGGCCGGCCCCGCGCGGCCTTGCGCCACCGCATTGATTATATCGATTGGGCGGGCGTCGTCCGGAGGCGGGCCGGTCTGGCCTCATCCTCCGGGGGGCTGATCTGCTCGAGAGCGTAGCGCACACCCCGTACACGCAGCGCCGGGCGACAGGCGGTCGCCACCCTCCTCCTGCTCCCCCTTCGTCGTCGTGCACCGGATGCCCGATGTCTGTGCGCCGCGGCGGGGCAGCCGGAGCCGGGGGGTCGCGCTGCCGCCGCCGCGCTCAGGGGAGCCTGGTACAGACTGGCGCCCGACCGCCGCACCGGTGCGCCGTGTTTGTATTGAACGAGCCAACAGAGGAGTTTAGCGAAGGACGTTTCACCGGAGCCAGGCGAGGCGGGCTCTATCAAAGGCTCTATCAGCCAGCCCCCCCCCCTTTTCCCCTTCTGCAGGGCTATGCGCCAACTTACTCAACCCCGCACTGGGTCTAAGGTCAGTGAAGCTGCCGGAGGGGAAGAACACCGAGGAAAAATATTCCTCTTGTCTCCCAACAGCTGACGGCGATCCCAGCTGGTCTTCGTCATGCAACGCCGTGATAAGACTCATCTGCGTCTCTTTTCCCTTATGCGCCTTCCAGGCGATTTTCGTGTTTTGCCCATCTGTATATATCATACTACGGAACGTCAACAAGTTCAGATTTTAAGGACGTTAGAGCCACCCCACCCACCATACCATGACTGAGGAGAGGTCGACCGGGGAGAAAACGCCCGCGCAACTCTGGGTAGACTGTACCGCACACCACGGGCGGGCGGCAGTGTTGCCTACCCGGCAGGGGTTACAACAGCCCCGACCACTCTGGGTAGACTGCAGGGCGTCGTAACGTAACGCGTAACGGAAACGCACTAAAACGGAAGTAAAATTGCAGCTTAGAAGCGTTTTTGAATCGTTTTCATCTTTCTGCGAGTACAGTATTATACATAAGGACACTCTTGAATTTCTTTGAAAACACTTCAATAACGCATGAAAGTTGCAATTTGATTTGCGTTTTTATGCGTTTTCGTTACGCGTTTCGTTACGTTACGACGCCCTGGTAGACTGTAGGCTACCACACTCCACGGGCCGGGCGGAATTGTTGCCTATCCGGCAGGGGATACATCCACTCTTTTTGGCCGGCCGTCGCTCTTTGACATGAAATCATGAACTGATATCGCCCTTTATCCTCTGCCACTTCCCTTTCACAAAAGGCTGTGCCCGCCCAATGTTATGCATGGGGAGCAGGGCACGGGTGGGTGCCACGGGGTGCCATTCACACGTCTGCTGGGGCTGGGGGCGGCGCGAGAGTATAGGGGTAAGGGGAAGTGGGGTATGATGTATCACGGGGTACGATGTATCACAAGCCTTTAC
>NW_026267197.1:785603-791479 GCF_000697945.3 Frankliniella occidentalis
ATTATTTTTGCGCTACTCAAAGACTACAAAACCATTATTTTAGTGCTTTTAATTTTTTAATGAATCAAGAGATTTTTTCTCTTTCTATCAATCTAGATTTGAAGAAGGCTTTTAAAATAAGTTGTATATTTACAATTTGTTCTGGGTGAACTTCTAATGGAGCCGTCCATTGTTTGTTTTAAAAGTTCGAATGGAGTGCAAATGGCGCCGCCTGTTTCAAGTCCGGGCACAGGACCAGCCCGTAGAGGCAGCATTTCGAAGGATAGCCTACGACAAAATGGGAAGAAGTGAAAAGTGAATAAAAGGGGTATTGCTGTGAACTTTCTTCAGTCACCCCATCATACAATCATGTCAGAGTGACATAGATTCATCTCTACTCCACTAAGTGATTAAATAAGGCATTGTAGAGGATGCCTTTATTCCTCTGCAATGATTTGCAGTGGAAAGATATGATTATTTAAGTTACCGACTTAGTGTTCTCTGTTGTAAGTTATAAACTTAACTTCTGGAGGACCTACATCAATTTTGTGAGCTGCTTTAGCTCCTGGTGCCTGCAGTACTGACTTTTACGTTCACTGTTGCACTCAACTGACAGATGCGTTCTGAAAGCAAGAATGGTGCAGTGTATAGAAAGCAAGCCCAGTGGACAAAATTTTAGCCCTTGTATTTTGATCGTCCTCTGTTTATTTCCTTGGCTAATTGGTGACTGGATTGATATAAAATTGAGAGGGAATGGAATGTTTATTGTACATTATCATTGTTTGTCTGTACATGAGGCAAGCAAACACTGAAATATGTTAAGGTAAATAACAGAGGACTCAGGTGACTGAAGCCTGAAGCAAGTAGTTTGTGTGTGGCTTAATTTGCTGAAAGGCTCGCAAGTTTCTTAAACCTTTGAAATAAATTTTTTATCTAATCTCGTCTGGATATTCAGTGGTGCTTATTATGTGTGTTTCAAATCCTTGTCATTTGCATATCTGTCATTCTAAAAGCCACTATGAAGGTACAGTACCATGCCATCCCGTCAGTGATATCAAACCTCATAAAGTATGAGACAATTAGGTATTACTGATGAGGTTTATTAAAGTTCAGGCACATTAGTGTAAAAAGATAGGGTCATGATTCATATTATGCCTGTGCATAGCGGCTGCTGTACTTCCTCACTTTCTTTTATTTTTATGATCTTTGAATTGTCATTTAGCTTGTTTTCTTTTAGGCTTATTGTAATGTGTGAGATTTCACAGTGAGGAAACTTAAAGCTAATTAGAATTAGGATGTGCCGATTTCATATTAAGGTAAAACTCTTTATTTCAAGTGACTGAAATATAGGGGAAAGCAGAAGACTATATTGTTCCCCACCTTTTAGTGACATTTGCCGTTGAGTGTGGACATACCTTATTCCTTTTAAATCCTATCATGTATGTGCTATGGTTAGAACTAGGTGAGGGGCTAGGCCTAGACCACTTTGGTTATCCTAGTTAGGTGTAGCCACTTTCACTGCTGGCTGTTCCTAGGTTAAATCTAAAAATGCAGCAGAACTGAGGGATTAAACAGTGCCATTTTTCTTTTTAATGGTTCTGTTGTAAAAGTGTAATACATTTTTTACCATAACAAGATTTGTTGAAGTGGTATTTGCTGTTGCATTTGACAATGCAACAAGTGTTAGTGCATCAACAGCTAATGTCACTAAGCATATCTCTTGGGATTAAATGTCATGTCATACACCACTTCCAAGCTCTTCCACTCCCACCAAAAAAAAACAACGACAAAAACAAGCAGAAACAACATCAAGAGAAATACACACATTGTTCACTCCCTCAATTCTGTTGCATTTTGAGGTTTAACTTATCTGTCAGTTGCGCTCACCTTGCTGAACATGCTAATCCTAGATTTAGCCAGCTTCCTAGCTCTAACCATAACATGGGGATTTTAAGAGAACTGGCAGTAGTCTCAACTAATTCCTCTCTCCTATCCCCCCCCCTTTTTTTTCCCACTTTTTTTTGTGCAGATTGTAAAACCTGTGAATATCCCCATCTGACCAATTCTTTTAAAAGTTTGTTCTGAAACATTGCAGTATCAGTGTTCCAATTTGTAAAAATAATATCCAACTCATATTCCCCGGCTGTGTCACTCTCATGCACCTGCCTTTGAGTGATTCCAAATTTCACTTTTGTTATTTACTTTGTGTACTGTTATGTTTCTTTAGGCACTTTGAACAGTAAGAGATAATTTAGGTGTCTTTACCATTTTCTTTTTTTTTAAATTTATTAATTGGTTTTGGCCACATTAATGACATCATTAATATGTATTTTATTGCTACATAATAATGAAGTTATTTCCCATTATATATTAACAAGGCACATTCGAGAGGTGTGTTCTGTGCTGTGCATTTGGTGTATTTGTTATATCTTACTAAGCTTGCATTCAATGTTTATAATGGACTGATAAGAGAGCATTGTATGAAATGCTTTATCCTAGTTTTTGTACAGAGTTGTGAGATGCGAAATGTAAAGAAAGATAATTGTTTCTAATATTTGCACCACTAGCATTGTAAAATGCGTGGGTTCTCTTTAGTTAATCAAATTTACACACATACAACTCAGAGATGGTCATGATACTGTATCTGTGCCAAACAAGTATGTAACTGCCTCCTCACTCCTCTCCTTAAAACAAAAAGTGATGTGGAATCCTGTTCAAGTACATGTCATTACTTGTTTGCAACTATTGCACTTTCATATCAATCCCGTTTTCTTGAAAGAATATCTTGATAATTATCAAGTAGGAGTATTTCTAGCACTGTTCAATTTTGTGTATTTCTGGAAAAGTGACCTTTTAGGTATTGGTGCTTCCTAGGTTGCGACAGTTAAAGGAATGCCAGCGGGTTCTGAGTGACCTCTTGGTTGCAACATTCAGAAATATTTTGTTTGTTCTTCAGATAAGGTAGTGGGTGTAGCAGTAGCACCTAGCACTCCTTTAACTGGGCGCATCCCTAAATTGATGAAAGTTGATGCATTCAACAGACCTCTTTGCCCTTCCTTACTGTTACATTTCCTAATCAATAAGGGGAGGGGATGGTGCTAGTGCTGACAATTCTTGATTTACTTCTAGAAGTAGGTGACCAAAACTGTTAACATTTCTTTTCGGCTACACTTGTTTTTCTAATTGTTCTTTCTTTACAAAGTGTACATTGTTGTTTTTGCCGTGATACATTCAAACCTGGGAGTTGTTTAAGCTTGACATTTTTGTTAAATTATTTCAGCCCTTTGAAGTAGTGTGTTGCGATTCATTTACTTATTAATCTGAACAGACTTCAAATTCTCATACCAATACACAGTTAGTTTGTGCTAAGTGGCACTTCATCATCATGTATGCCAGTGTGATAGCAGGCATTATGTTAGGCCAACATTCTGTAGAGCTTTCTGTATTTTCACCTTTTTTATCAGTTATTTTGTATTGTATGAGTGTGGGCCCAAAGGTGTTATGTTGGACATAACATTATCTTTCACACTGTTTTGTTATCATCTCTGTATTTGAGTAAGTGAAAAATATTTAGTTGTTCTCATTAAAACAGTCAGACATGGAACCTATCTTGCCTTATCTGAAATGGTATTCTCTACAAATTTTATATCTTGACTGAAATTGTTATATTTCCTGCACTGTCCTCCTTCCATTCTGTCTATTGTAATCATTTTCAAAAAAGATTACGGTGTAAATTTCAGATAACATTTCGTTGTATTTCTATTTTGAAATTCTCTTCCAATTTGACGCATCTAATCCTGCAAAGATAAAGTAAAGAGTGTGTTCGGAGCAGTTGAATTATTTAAAATATTAGCTTTGGTAACCATTCATCTTTTAACATATCGACTTTTGTAACTTGCAGGTGGCTCTCGACAAATATTTGTTTCATCCATTTAACAGAATTAGAGATTTTTTTTAGTATGAATATTATGAAGCAGTTGTTTGTAGATTATGAAATGATTGGTTTGCCAAATTTTTATTGTGGAGCTCTGTTGTCAGCTTAGTGTTAATTAAGAGAAAAAAAATGTGTATATTATTTTATTTTTAGTATACTGCAACAGATACTAGATTTCAACTCCCAGTAGGAAATATCAGAATATTCGGAAGTTCATTCTCTTTGTAGTAAGGAGAGAAATGAAGTTGTTTCAACAGCTTGATTAAAATTTTCCTTTTAAACATATGGATCAGTAAAGAATATGGCTATATGTATGTATAGTCCATGTGTTTTCCCTCCCATTATGACCTGAAGACTGACCCAAAGTTTAAAGACATAGATTGTGATGACAGTGGGTTTTTTAAAATGAAAAACCTATTAAATCTTAAATACCACTTTGCTTATGTTTCAGTACAGCCACAATCGACCCCTTTTTAAGTTCAAATTACTGTCTGGTTATTTTTGTTCTGAACTTATCTTCTTGTGAAAAAAAGAAAAAAAAAGGTTCTAGTGAAATTTATCTCAATGATATTGAGCAAGAATTTTATACATAACACAATTTATGTATTTAGCTTCTCCTTTTTATTCAAGTATGGAAATAAAGCCAGTTTGGTGAAGTTAAAAACATGACTTTTCATTGATAATCCTCTAAGCCAATAACACAACACAAAAAACAGGAATTATAGTAGTATCACGAGGACCCTGGGTAAGGATCAGTCCTATTGACTCGCATGAGGAATGACAGTCGACGAGACATTTCTTCATTGTAGATTGACTTGCACTTAGTGTAGTTCACTCTTCTTCGCATCTGCAATAAGTGGATGTGAAATAAACATGTTCAGATTGGTTAACATACGTCATTTAGGTGTTGACACTCACCTCAAAAGGTTTCTCATAACATCGTGTGCGTCTGAATTGTTCAAAGAAACCATCACGACTCATAATGCTGTGGACAAATGAAAAGAGTTATGTACTTAGTTTTTAAAATGGTTCCAAACGGTGTGCCGATAACAACAAGGATCAGAATTTTCACACAGAGCCAAACGTGGGATATATACACTGGCTGGCAAATGCTATTAACAACAATATTAACCATGTCATCTACAAAAAATACAAAATAACTAGTTAAACTGGTTAAACTCACTTGTTTAACAGACCCATAGCTTCATCAACGGAACCATTCTTCACCAAGACAGTCCTCGCGATGAACGACGCGTGTCTCATTTTCAGCTTTCAATAAATCTTGACTTTGAATCAGCAGATAAAATTTATGTACTATTTTTGAAGTTATAGAGTAACAAAACAAATAACCTCTTAGGAAAACCAACGCCTTTCTAACACACAAAAAGTCTTCTGCTTGCAGAAACCAAACGAGCACTAGTAGAGGGGCGCATTCTGTTAAGGAAAGTGAGGTCGGGAGGTCTGTCGGTCTATCGGGAGGTAAGGCTGTCAGTCGATCGGTTGAGGTGTGTGTCGAGGTGTCGATGTGAGGCTGGAGATCGACCGGCTGATCTCCCGACCTTCCCAAAACGTTGCAAATACGAATGTGATGTTGTCAAGACTCTCAATTACCTTTTCCTACTCATTGGTAACATCCCGCAGCATCGAAGGATGTTGATTTGTTGATTTAAAGCTAATAAACACAAATGGGGCGATGTTGTTGGTCGACTAACCTAACCAGGTTAGATCAACGTCTCATCTCACCGTCGGGTCAAATTTGAATGAATCAACGAAAGGCATGTGGTCAATGGCTAACAAAACAGTCATTGGCAATCATTACAACTATAAATTCCTCGGTTTAAACATGTTCAACGTTGGGTCAGGGTTGGGAGATCAGCCGATCGATCGCCCGCCTCACCTCGACCGATCGACTGACAGCCTGACCACCCGATAGACCTCGATAGACCGACAGACCTCCCGACCT
>NW_026267197.1:797055-797746 GCF_000697945.3 Frankliniella occidentalis
CCAGAGAGGAAAACAAAAAAAGTGATACATCATACCCCACTTCCCCTTATTACCCCCTCCCCGGCCGTCCGACCCCGCGCTGTCCGCCACGCCACCTTTGCACCACACCACCGCCAAAAGGTCGATCATATCACCAACTGACAAACTTTCGCCGTAGCGGTGATTTGTACACGAAAAAAAAAAAAGAGTTCAATTCCGTGGTTATCACTTTAGCTGGCTCGCTGGGCACTCACTCTTACGCCCGTGCGCAACAATATAGGATGATACAGCAGTACGGTTAATAAGGTCGGTGGGCATTACTGGGCAGACAAAAAAGCCGTTGACGAATGACGAACCCATAGCTAAGGAAATGGGGTCGCCTTTGTGAATGTTATTGATGCGTCGTTTTGCGTAATATCTGTGTTCATTAGGGACCTTTAGTTTAATGACTGTATACACTATTTTTCGGCGCGGCCTGCGCGCGCGGGAAGTCGACAACGACAACGACTCAGACAGCAAAGGGTGTTCATTTTTGGGCTTCTCAGGAACCAGGCAAGTGAACGAACGGGCAGTGAGCGCGTGAACGAACGGCTGCTGTGATCGAACGGGCTCCATTGGCTCTTATGGCGCGTTCGACGCTCCCTTCGCTCATCCACCTCGTTTGTTCATTTGTTCTTCATCGATCATTTTGTTCCTGAGCTGAGAATCCCCC
>NW_026267197.1:798248-799923 GCF_000697945.3 Frankliniella occidentalis
ACCCGATAGACCTCGATAGACCGACAGACCTCCCGACCTAACTTTCCTTAACAGAATGTGCCCGAGGAGAGGGTTCTTGGCCAGGCGTATGGCGAGCTGTGGCCCTCAGGTCTACTTCCAGCAGTCGCCGCGCTGGCTACTGAGGCGCTGCAGTCGCCGCGCGCACAAGCGCGGCAAGCACCGAATATTTGAAATGAAATGTTGTCCACCTTTGTCTTTTTGAACCTATTTCGTTCAAATTTTGCTTCCTAATGTGGTACACCATGGGGCGAATAACAATGAAACAAAAGGGGAAGGGGAGAGTGTGGGTTAATTGACACCATTCTGATGGTTAAGCTTGGAGCTGAAATAGTAAAAGTGTTTTAAATTTTGTTCTCAACAGACCTCTAAACATTTCAAAGGGAAAGTCCTAATTTCCTCAGGAACTCTTGATTTTTCACTATACGAACATTCTTAGATTTCCGTAAAATTCCCCCCCTCCCCATCTCCCTCTTATGGAATGAGGAAATTTAAGGTTTTATCATAAAATCTGTGACCCTAGTTTTTTAAAAAATGACCTTAATATGTGGAGTACCTCATTTTCCACAGCAAAATAAGGGTAAGATATGGTGCTTTTTTAAAGACAATATTACCCATAGGATACCCGAGCCTAACGAGTCAGTCCATAATGTATTTTTATTCACTCCCCAACATTCGTCACCATTGATAACTTTATAGTTTTCTTAAATCACAGTATTCATCTTTAATTAAAAACTAAATTTTTTATGACTATTGTAGTAAGGGTACCCAAAAAACATCTTTAAAGTGCAACTAAAAAGTATTAAAGAATTTGGTATGTTTTGAAATAGCATCGGAAATAGCATTAATATGGGTTTAGATCAACCAACCTTGTTTCCATCAAGAAATCTAGTACCCTGCATATTAATTTGAAATTAAAACCTGTTGTTATAAACATTTTTACCCTAACTGTAATCCAAAATATGATCATATCCGCCAACCATCGTATACTCCCTGGTCACAATATTTGATACGTTATTGGCAAAGGACAGAGTGTCTTATGGTTTTCTTTTCTTTTCCTGTGCTTTCCTAACTGTGGTAAAAAATAAAAAGATAGAGAAGGTTGCTGCTAAACAAGAATATGACTATACTACAAAACAAGTGTCTCTGTGAGATAGAAAGGTATGCTGCATTCTCCAGAAATGCAGAATACAGCTGCCACTGTAGAACTTTATGAAAGTAAAGCACACACTTTACTTAAACCTTAGGGTGTATTACACTCAAGCAGAGCACTTTCGGGTCGTGAACAAGGCCCTTTTACTTGCAATCGTTATTTTAAACTTCGCTATAGGCTGCTGAGACACAGAATGTTCAGGTTATATCAGCCACAAATAAGCGCACACGAGGTATAAATAATAACCTTTCTAACTTAAAATGCTCTTCAAAATATAAACTAAGCTATTTATCCTAATGAGGGAGTGGTTGGAGACCGAAGAGAAGGACTTTTACAGATGTAAACGTTAAAAGTAACCTTAGTAGCGGACCGCCTGCGGGAAGTAAACAGCTCAGATGCTTTCTGCTCGGCGCGGAGCAAAACAGCACTACCAGCGCTCCTGGTGAGAGAACGGGGAAGCAGACCGGAGGGCCACACCTTGACATACGCACAAGGGTGTTTTTA
>NW_026267197.1:805178-811864 GCF_000697945.3 Frankliniella occidentalis
TCCCGCAGTGTCTGGTGGAAACGAGGGTTCGTTTAAAAAAGATATATCAGTCGTGGTTGGCAGTGGTGCAAAACAAATTGGCCTAGCTCAGTCTCTGGAGGGCCCGGGCCCGTGTCCGCCACAATCTCCCGCGCTGCAGCAACATGGGCGCAATAAAGCTCAGCGGGGTGTCGTGCCGCCGCGGTCTCCATTTCCATTCTCTGGAGAGATATCGCCGAGGCGAGCCCCGCGGCACGCCAGGCTGCAGTTATATAGGCTTCCTTCCGCCCGTGGCGCCTCACCTCGCCTTCCCTCGCCGCTCCAGCTCATGTACGATTACCGACATGAGAAGGCGTGACAGAGGCGCCTATGCCGCCCGGCGATAGCGGCGACACGGGGTGATTGGGGTGCGGCAGAGCGGGTGAGGGTGTCAGCGTCGCCGTCCCTCTGCCCCCGCCGCGCATAACTAGACTACACACCCCTTTTCAAAACGTAATCGCCTTGAATAGGCTAACAGGTGAACGGTGCGAGGGCAGGCGACAGGGGAGAGGGAGGGGGGTGGGGTGGTGGAAAAGGTGGGGGTCGGCGGGCCGTGTGGGCGGGCGCGGGGTTGCTGTCAGTGTCAGTTACCCGCGGCCGTCCCCGCCGCGCGGAGTGTGGCTGAGCAGCGCCGCGGCGCCGACGGCATGGCCTCGCGAGGCGTGCGCCTCAGCGTGCGCGGGCCGCGGTGCGTCGGCTGGGCGTGACCTTGATGACCTCGTTGGGCGGCAGCCCCAACCCTCTGAGTGCAAGGGGCGCCCCGGGGCCTGGCCCTGTCCCCTGGCCCGCGTGGCAGCCCGCTCCGCCGCCGCCGACGTCCTCCTCCAGTCGGCAGGGCACGCCGCAGCTGCCGCAGCTCGGGCGTCGTCGGAGCTCGCTGCTGGCCGGCCTCGGCAGCCTCGGCAGCCACGGCCACCGCACCCACCAAGCCCTCGGTCTCGGCGTGGGCCTCGGCCTCGGCCTGGGGCCGGTCCTGCCCGGCGCGGACGCTGCGCCCGCCTTGTCGCGCAGGAGGAGCCTCGCCAAGCAGCGCCGCGACGAGTCGCCGCTGCAGCCCAACACCCCCGAGGAGCCCGCCGTCGGCGCGGGCGGGGGCCTCCACGCCGCGAGGAGCTCGGCGCTCTTCTCGCCGTACTCGCCGCTGCCCGCCATCGGGGCGCCCCCCGGCATGCGCAGCGAGGGGGCTGATCGTAAGGACGGCGCGGCCGCGCCCGCCTGCGCGCCCGTCAGGCTGCTCCGCGAGCGCACGTACGACGTCCTGGAGCCGCGCTTCGTCCGCGGCCCAGTCGGCCCCACAGACCCGACGGCACCGCCCGCGCCACCGCCCGCGTCCCCGGGCATGATCGAGGACGAGGAGCTGCCCACCTCGCCGCCGTGCATAGACGACGAGGACTTTGGCAGCGTCGAGCTTGCCGAAGACAACCTGCGGGGGGACGAGTCGTCGACGGCCACCTCGGTCGGCGAGGGGAGCATGGATTTGGTGCTGGCCGGGAATGCTTTAGGAACCCTGGACGAGCAAAGCTTCGGCAGAAGTGGGAGTCGTAGTCTCCACGCGCTGACCGAAGGATACAAGGGCAAACTTAAGAAATTTTGGTCAAAGTTTTAGATTTTAGCAGATATCCAGAAAACCGACGAAAAATAAAGGTATGCGTTTCGCCTACCTTCGGCGGCTTTGCCATACCACATACAAAAGTGTTCTCATTTGTTTCGTCATCGCCCATAATGTGTGAACCATGAGCCGGGCGTGGCAAGATGAGCCGCTTCACAGGCCACCCCACTGGCAGCGTCTGCAACCTGCGACCAGGGCCGCCGGCTCCACCCAGCTGCATGGCGGGTTGGCCTACCCCCTACGCGTTGCAGACGTCAGGCGTGCGTGAGCGTGGACGGGAGGGGCCTTGATTTCCCCCACCCCTTTTGCCTCTCTGGATCAGCCAAGTGATTTTTGCATAGATAAACCCATTATGTCTAGGAAAAATATACTAGTCAGGTTTGGCCTCAGCGCCCTTAAAATTTGCGGCTGTGTCAGTTGTCTTTTTGTTTAGGTTTTCATCTTAATTGTGAAGAAACTACATACAAATGCATACAAGCTCCATGTGAAAAATCTATTTGTCCGTGGCACTTTTATATGGTCAACTTCTCTGTCACCTTATGAGATCTGTGCCAATAAATAATGCCAAATATCAACCCACGGCTTTTCTTAACCCTAACACTGACTGAACAATTCGAAGAAGATAGATCGGGTAGATACTCGGAGTACACTCCGATTGCACCGCATCAAAAGACGAGTGCGACGAGTGCGTCCTGCCTTTGCGATCCTATTTAAAATCTGGCGGCTGGCTCGAAGAGTATTTGCAGGATGTTTTGTTAGTGGTCAAATAATGCTTATTCACCTATTCACACAAAGAGCAATCAAAATCAATAGCTCGCCGACACATCTGTCAAAAGTCGCTTATATTTGCGATATTTGGCTGGTTTACGTCAACAGTAGGAAATATGAAGACTCAGGGCTTTATCCTTTTTATTCTGTTTTTAAGTGTATACAAATGCTTTGCTGGTAAAGAGGAGGAGGAAGGTGTTAAATTTGCAAACAAATGCGAAGGTAAAGTAAGGTTGGGCTACCCTTGTTGGGAATCTTTCAAATTAAATAGACTTCATTGAAAGTACGCGGTGAAAGGAGCCTGTTTACAGACTAACGAGAACTATACTTATATTTTGTTTTTTCCTACCTTTATTTATTTGATTGCAGTGTGCAAAATATTAGCCATTGAACTGGAAAATAGACTGGAAGAAACTGGGAAGTCTCGAGATGTAATTGAAATTGGGTATTCTTTGGATGACACTGGGTTGAAAAAGAAGAAGACCAAGTATAAGAAATCGTAAGTTTTTGTATAAGAGAAATAAATTGAGGATTTCTTTGAGTGAACTGCACAGTGGAGATTTATTCCTGTTCGTAGGCCTTCTGATTTTTATTTTTTCCCTATTTTTTTAAAATCTTTTTTAGAGAACTACGGTTAGTAGAATCGTTGGACGGAATTTGTGAGAGAGTCCTACAGTATAACATTCATAAGGAAAGAACTGACAGTACCAGATTTTCTAAAGGGATGAGCCAGACTTTCCGTACACTACATGGTTTGGTGTAAGTAGAAAGGACATTAAATAATTTTTCTCTAACAAGATGTCATACTAGTTGTTCATAATTTAAATGTGCAAATTTTACAGAAACAAAGGAGTTAAAGTAGAGCTTGGAATTCCAGAAGAATTATGGGACAAACCATCAGTTGAAATCACAAATATGAAAACACAGGTAAGCTTGAATATGATAACTTAAGAACACTGCATTTGGCTTTTTAAAAAATATGTTTAACATTGATTTCTTGGTATTTTCAGTGTGAAATGCTCTTGGAAGAGCATGAGTCAGATATAGAGGAATGGTACTTTAAATCAGAGGGTGAAGTTCCTCTTAAGTCGTTTTTATGCTCACAGCTTGTTCTACGGGATGGCGATGACTCCTGCCTTTTAGAGGATGTAAAAGAAACTGAAAACCCAAAACCTGTGCAGTTAGAGGCTAACAGAAAGAAAAATGATGAACTGTAGAATTTTAACTATTAAAGAGAGAAAAGAAGTTTAAATTTCAATTTTTATTTAATTGTCCAATTTGATTTGAATTTTACTAGTTAACAGTGTAGACTTTCTGGTGGGCAAATTTATACAAAAAGCATTACAACAATCAGAATCTCTATTTTAATTTTAATGAAGCAAATTTGGTTGGTCGATTAGGATCTGGTTTGAACCATGGAACTTCCCGAATTTTTCCTCTGAGCTTTCGCAGACGTTTCATTTCATCTGTAAAGTCTGCATGTTCATCTCTGAACAAACCATAATTTCTAAGAAACACGAACAAGTAATGAGCTTCTGGTAGGCGATGATAATAGTCAATCATATCAGGGTCCTTGTGTAGAGGCAGTACTTTCAGTCTATCTGTAATCTGAAATTTAAGAGTAAAACAGATTAAGAAACAATCCCACAGACAATTCTACCCTAACCGGTCCCACTAAATTACCTTCAACATGGGGAACGATGATGGACGAGTGACCTCTCCAAATATCCGGTTGCTCAACAAGTTCATTTTTCGGGAGTACTCAGTACCGGCTTCAGCCAGCTTAAGATACTTTTTAACAGTTGCCATCCTGAAACTGAATAACAGTAACAGTAGCAACCCCAGTGAGGAATGGTAATTTTGACTATAACTTAACATTGACATTTGGATATATATTGACATGAGGAATGGGTAACTGTCTAAAATGATATGAACTACCCATTAGACGGTACGGCAGCACCAATTAAAAGAAGAATTAAGGAAATGAGCACCGGAAACAGATCTAAAATGAAGGCTAAACTAAGTGCAAATGAGCCTTGACTGTTACGAGGGTGTTACTAAAGGTCATTTACGTTAAACTGCACTGTCAAATGATCAAAATCAGCAAACTTAAGGCACTGGTTCCAGTCCAGACTTCCTTACATTTTCTCGAAATGCGCACACCCGGAACCATCTATTGCAACAAATGTAAAAATGGAACAATAAAGTTAAGATAGCATTATTATGCTCTAGAAACAGTAACTGGTGCCATTACTGAGGAATCACTTCTTCTAACCAGGACTTTAACCAAATAAAGCTTGACGGTGGGCACACAATATTCATAAACATTTTCGTTGGTATAAGAAATGTACTTTTCTAACAAAATATAAAAAATGACATTTATCGTTTTCCTTAATAATTTTACCTTTTGATCAGCAATGACACAAAATTATTTTTGATTTAATTACTTTCTTGATACATTACTAAAACGTTGCTCACTCGAAGCCGAAGCAGACGACGCTACAGGCCTTCTCGAAAAGTCCAACATTGCGTTATTAGTTTTTGGTTCTTTTTCAAGTTAGAAAGTCTGAAATGTTGCGTTGTTTGGTGCACTTTAATGTCACAGTTGAATTAGACTAGCTCAAATCAAAAGAATTTAAAATGCTGAACATCCGTCAAAACACAGGGAAATTTTATTTTCAATTTTTTCTTCGCTCTTCACTCTTCACTCCAGCTTCCCCCACTCCACTCCCACTCCCTAGTTTCTAGCAGGGCACGGAGTATCTTCTCCGTGGTTGGTTCAAGCAGCCAGCTTCATTGATTGGAAACTATTTTGAATGAACGACTGATTGATTGATTAATTGTTCTGCGTTTGTTATGTGTTTTTTCATGATTTGAAGGCAAATCCTTCTTTACTGTCTCGAAGTTTGCCAATTCAGCTTAGTGATAACGAAGAAGTAGGTTAGAATCGTCTGCTGTGTACACTCAGTTCTGCTGCTAACTGAGCTCTCTACCCCAGAAGATGGACCGAATTCATGTTTTGGAAGAAAAATTGAGGGAGAGTGCTTGTGTTGGCGATTTAGAAACACTACAAATCCTTTTGCAGAAGGGGGTAGATGTCAATGCCATGCATGACATCAATGGATGGTGAGTGTGTTGTGTATAGTAATGCAACAGTGAATTCACTATGTTTCTTGGGCTTAAAATTATTTCTTGTTTCTTTTGCCTTTTCTCTCATTAGGACAGCTTTGCACTGGGCAGCCAAACGTGGTCATCGAGATATTGTTGAAACATTACTGGCCCATGGAGCAGACCTTTCTCTCCGTAACAAGAACAAGGATACTGCTCTCTCTTTATGTTCTAACCCAGAAGTTCGAAAAATTTTGCACAAGGGAGTGGATGAAGACATGTCTGCTGAACTTCCAACTGAGTCTCGACTTCCTATCATCCCAAATTACTTAAGAAATCCACCACTAGCTGACCATGTAGACATCCAGGAGACCCGACGTTCAACTATAGTCCCAGAAAGGGTTGTGCCAACAACTAAACAAAATCCCCTTCCTGAAGGTATTGTTTAAAATCTAATGTTTATCAGAAACTTATTTTTATCTTGTTCCCTTTTTTTATCTGAAGGCTTTTTTTAAAATTGTTTCAGAGTTGGTTTTGAAAGTGAGAGTTGCAAATTGTGGCGACCCTGATTTTATTGAAGTGGAATTACCAATTGCTGATTTAACATACTCCAGACTTCTACGCCTCTGTACAGATGAACTTGATGTTAATCCTGCTCATGTTACGAGACTTAGAAAACTTCCAAATACTATTATTCGAAAGGACAAGGATGTTGCTCGTCTGATAAATGGACAGGAACTAGAACTTGTGGTACAGCCTGAAGGAACCACGAGGCTAGTACCCTGTAGTAATGGGTTGTTAAAGAAAATTCCTGGCTCAAATGCCAATGGATACCAGTCAATTTCTCTCAATAAAAATCAAACAATCCTGTACTAGTAGCATTTATATGATTTGTAAATAATACTCTTTAGGTAAATGGTATTGTCTTTATACCTTTTAATTTGCTCAAGGTACTGCAGTTACTGCTCAAGTAAACGTTCTTCATGCATAATTAATATAAGTTCTATAATGTTGCAGCATTAAATACCAGACTTTGGTTTGTGGAAATTTGCAAATGTGTAGATATAGTAAGCTGAAAAACTCTGTTCCAAATTTGGTCAGCAGCAGTTAATGAGGTATTTTACGAATAAGAAGAACAGGAGGAATCCCGGCCGACGTCTGCTCCCGGACCATAACAAAGCCA
>NW_026267197.1:820404-822025 GCF_000697945.3 Frankliniella occidentalis
CCCCCCCCCTCCCTCCTCTCCCCTCCCACATGCACAGCGGTTGTGAGCGTTTGTGGAGCACACGGGCCCGTAGCTCTCGCGCTCGCCTCGCCGTGTGGCTCCATCTGCTATGCGACCCTCTCCGTTGCTGTGTGTGTAGTTCTAAAAGCATCGTATCGGTGATCCTCTGTCGGGTAACCGTGTATGTATAACCGCCTGTCCCCGTCCCGCCCCAGCACGACACGGAAGAGGCAAGCCCCCTAAAACCGTTTGGAATTGCTTCGATCGACGCTTCTCTGCAATCTAGTTGTGCCGCATAGATAGGGCAAGAACCAAATGCATTTACTATCTTGATTCTCTTGATAGACCTTCCACGACAATTTTCTTCGGTAATTGTGACCCTTTTAAGCACGTCGGTTTGCTCGGATGAAAGGAATCATCCACCTCCGCTTTTCTCAACTTCTTTCAGTAAATTACGGAAACTTGGCGCCTGCGACAGTCAGGGTAGGCCATCCCGCAGTACAGGCATGCGCTGCAGGCAAGATGTTGCCCGCCTATCAGGGGCCACGGGAGCTTACTTCGGCCGAACTGGGCAGTTTTGTAACGGTGAGGACGGACGTACTTTCTGGGTGATGCCAAAAGTTGTCATGTCACATCTTCACAATATCATTGAGTTGGTGTAGCATTTTATCGCAACATGAAATGCGCTTGAATATTTAACCCGTTTCTCCTTTTTTTTTTGGGGGGGGGAGGGGCATCTAAACCTGACAATGGCATCAGTATTGGGTCAGTTTATTTCGAGTGCCCGACGGGTGCGTGGACGGTGCGGCTCATCCTCATGCAGAATGCAAGGGCCTCGGCGGGGCGTCACCTGCACAATCTCACGGGGCAATCACGTTAACTGCTGGGCAGAAGCGTCTGGCCGCGGCGTGACGCCGTGCACGGGGGTCCTGCCGCACGCCGCACGCCAAGCGTTCGAGTAGAGAGTGTCCCTCCCCTTTCGAGAGGGCGGTGTTGTTGCGTCCGGCTGTTCGCGAGTATAGTGAGCCTCTCGCGCTATCCCTTCTGATCCACGCCAGGCATGCCGCGTCGTGGGGGCCGAGCAGCCTGAGCAGCGCGCGGCCCCCGAGAGACCGGAACAAGATATTAATTCAAATCCCCTCCGGAAGCGAGGGATCAGACGGTGTGGTCGGTCTTGTGTTACGATGTGGCGCAAAGGAAGTCATTCCCAGCGCCGAGCAGCGTCCCACACCCCGCGCCACGCCCCGCCACGCCCCGCCACGCCCCGCCACGCCCGTCAGCCCTCGTCGCGGCGCAGAACTGTACACACAATTTGTACGGTATCTTAAACTTTTAATTCGCTTTGCGAGGCGCGGCCGCCGGCGGCGGGAAGACGTACATGTGAGCGGCCCAAATAATAACAGTCACGTAATAAAAGCCATATATAAATGTCGTCGATTTATCGGTTTGGCCCGGCCAGGGGAGGAGCAGCGCGACCGCAACGCGCAAAAAGGGGGACGGGGGAGAGGGAAAAAAAAATATTTTAAAACTTTTCGAGACCACGTCTAATGGAGTTGTGAAACTGCGCACCAGCCTACCTTTTAGTATCAAAATATGTTTGGGAAACCTATAAGGGAACAGG
>NW_026267197.1:822290-825518 GCF_000697945.3 Frankliniella occidentalis
CGGACTGCGCGGACGGTTCTGCTGCGCCAGCCTTTGGGTCGGCGGAGGGGTCGAGGTGTGTGTGTGTGTGTGTGTGTGTGTGTGTGTGTGTGTGTGTGAGGGGAGGAGGGTAAGGGCAGGGGTGTCATGACGCTCAAAATTTATGTGAGGAGGCACAAAATTATGATATCACTACTGGCTGTCCGCAATGAACGGCACACCCGCGGCCGCGAGGCTCCTGTATGGTCGTAGTGTGAGGTCCCCGCGCCGTGGTGTGGTCCCAGCCAGTGCCCGCGACCGCAAACGGAGAACGGGGGGTGCTTTTGCCAGCCTTTGCCAATTCTTTTAGGTGGTTTCCGCTTAAAGAATATTCTGTAAAAAAAACAGACCCGGAGTTAAAAAAAGGCAAAAAAACTTACCTTTAAGACCCTTGACGGGAGGAAGGAACGGAGGATGCCGTTAAATTGATTTTTTTTAAATGTTGGTGAAAACTCATCTAACTTCCAAATCCGGCCTTTTTGAACTATTGTGTATGATTTTTGCTATCAATGCATGTACCGAGCACTGAGCATTTTTCAAACTCACAAAAAAATCCTCTCAGCTAGGGGGGTTGGGGGAGTGATTTCTTTTACATCTGCTAGCGGGAAGGTAACAGCGCGAACCTATATCTAACACACACACACGTACACACACACACACAGCGTCGTAAACCACACACAGTCGATGAATGGCCGTATATTAATGGAAATTTATGTGCGGCTCCAATCTGTGGCCCATTTTACCTGGAATGGGGTGAGGACAAGATCTCTTTGTTGCGACCACAAAAGTATACAAATGTCTAACACGGCGCGGCGCAGCGCGGCCGGCGTATACCTTGCACCCCCGAAACATCGCCCGAAAGGGTTAAGTAGACTGACATGAGGGAGGGAGCAAATGCAATCCGATGGAATCGCTGCTGGGGGGGTCGTTTGCTGCCGCTTGCTGCTGTGCTTTTCTCGTGTTTTGCAATTAATCTTCTCGGACTTTGTCGTCCGATTTATCTACGTATGTATGCGCGGCCCGGGTGCATGTGCTCACGCAGCTCACGCGCTCCTCGCAGTATGCGACTTCATTAAGACCGGCCGAGTGTCGGGTTTCAAAGGTCGCCTATCGCCATTTCATTGATGACAGATCAGCCAGCAGCCGCTCCTGTCCTGAGAACGGCACATTGGTCCAAACTTTCCTACTCGCCAGCAGCTCCCTCAGCTAGCGGACTGAAATTGCTGCTTGGGTCTGGCCAAAACCAGGTGCATCATCTCACTATGCCCCCCTTTGCCGACCTCTCTACTTCTTTCCCACATGGCTGTTTGATTTATATTCACCTAAAAGGCGGAACTAATAAAATAAGTCACCACCACCAATGGTGTGGCGCGATCGTACGTCTCGGTCGCCAATACGATATTTCTGCGACTTGCCTAAAGCCCCCCCTCCGCCATCACCTCTTCTTCCATTCCCCCTCTCTCTCTCCTGTCGGCCTCGGCGTTCGAGCCGTTACAGCCACACACCGTCCCGATAATAATGAAAGACAAATAATGTTTGGCGCGCCCCCACTCGAATAAGGCTCTCCCGCCTGCGTAAGTCGCAAAGGGTCTCCCGTGTGACTTACTGCCGTGTGCTCATCAGGCTGCTAGTGTACTCAGGATACAGACAAACCTGTTTGCGCCCGATCCGGAGGACGAGGATTTACGAGTTTTCTGTGAGGATTTTTCTTGACCCCCGCAGTAGCGTAGTTTGTTGTGATATTTTTATTTCTCTTTCCTTTTTTTTCAAACAGCTCGTATACTAGTTTTATTTGCAATGATGGTGCGAGTTGTATGAAGGCGACCTGTCTATATTGTTATCTTAATTTTAATGCACGTTGAAGTGGTTTCTTTCTTGACTTTTTTTTTTTGTTCAAAGTTTTTTAGCTCTTCGTCTTTATTGATGACTTGCGGACCAACCAGCTTGACTAATTGCAGTCCGGTCGGTCGTTGATTTGTCTGCCGCTCTTGGAGAGGTGGTGCGGGTATGAGATTGCAGCTAGAGGTGTTACATGTACATTTAAAACACACCGCAGGTTCAGTCAAAAAAATAAATAAATAGCGGACATGTTTTTTGGGCAAAACTGGCCGGACCAATGACATGGCTTCCTCCGCACGCCCAAAACGGAGGGTGTCATGATGTGGTGCTGCCGAAAAAGCATTTACATGCGGAGTCATGTGAGCCGGAGAGCGCCGCTTCCCCGCGGGCGGGGCGAGGCGGGGGAGGGGAGGGGGCCGCGAGGAGGCTGCAGAGGGATAGCGGAGCAGCGGAGGGCGGCGGCCAAGCAAACAATAAATTCGTCATATTATTAACCAGTCCATCCCTGCCAAGTGGCTGGCTGCTGGGGTCGCGCTCCCCCACCCCGTTGGTCATGGTCGCTGCAGCGTCCCGCGAGCTAGAAGTCGCAATCACACTTTGCATTTCTCAAGGAACACTGCAGCGCGTCGCCATCCCGCGCGACAGGCGCGCGCGCGTTACTCAGCTCGGAATAACACACGGCGTTGGCTGAGAGGAAACGTATTTAAGACCAGCAACGGTTTACATGACCACCCCACGAATTCCCCCACAATTTTACCACTTTTTCTAGACCACTATCTAAGACATTGAGACCTGGAACCAGCATCCTAAAAAATTTTTTGAAGGAGTTATGATTTTTCAAAGATTTTGGGTCATTTTTCTACTAAAATGTAAGATATTTTGAAAAATCTCAGTTTTTCAGCACCGGAGGCCTCTGAAAGGCAGGTCATAGTTGTTCCTGGAAGAAAATGATGCGAGGATTCTAAATCAGCCCTCGGATTTGGTCCCCGAGGCCTCCAAAGGATCGAAAATGCAAGAAATAGGATTTTGAGGACTTTTCTAAATATTTTGGGGAAACTGCTTTAAAAAAATCCTAGAAAACTTTCGGAAGCAGGTTTGAATAGGTAAAAGACTATACTTCCTGAAACGATTTTTTAAAAGGGTGGGTCGAGCCCTTCCTGAGGAGCTAGAAGCCTTAGAAAATGGCCCAAATTTGATAATTTTGAAAAAAATAAAAAAAAATCTCCAGGTGTAACTCTTTGAGATAAGACCTCCTGCGCCAAAAGTTTTGCTCTAGCTATCACCACTGAGGTGCTAAAAAGGGTTTTTTAGTCAAATTAAACCAAAAAAGTCAATTTCAGGGAGCCAACGGGGCCCTACGCCCACAGAGTT
>NW_026267197.1:826544-831399 GCF_000697945.3 Frankliniella occidentalis
CCCAGGTCGAAGGAGGGCGTTCGACTCGACCTGGAGGCCCTGGCAGGGCAGCGTCCTCAAGTCCACGAGCCCGCGGTACGCCGCGCCGTGGGGTCGTCGGCGAGGTGCTCCTGGTGCCGGCCGAAAAGAACCCCAGGATACAGCTAGTGCCATGCAGTGCGACGCCTGGCGGCGAGGTGCTCCTGGTGCCGGCCGACAAGAACCCCAGGATACAGCAAAGGGCTATGCAGCTTGAGCAACCACTAGTTGATCGTGAATGTGGAGCACTCTGGTGGCCGTCTGGTGAACTAACTGTGTAGTCATTCCCTGTGTTCGTCTCTGACTGAACTAAAACTTCTTCGGGATTTTTATGAAGGACATATTGTAAAATATCTTAGTTGAAAGTTTTATTTTAATTTTTCAACGATGAACAAAGGTATGTCAGCGCTTCTTTTGTCTGTCTTTTTGTGGTTATTTCTATAATGAGAACGTTTTGTGGTTCCTATTACATAGGCTACCTAACCCTATTTTGTGGTTATACTCTATGATAATAAGGTTTTGTATTACTAAAGTCTGTATCATTTTAGTTGAATGTGCATTTTAAAACATTCATTGATTCATTTTCTTGACAGTTTGTTGCAACCCGGCTGCTACAGTGAAGCACAAGCGGCCAATCACTAAATCTCTGAGACTCATCCAAGCAGTTGATGTACCACGGGAAAGTTCACACTTAATAGGACTATACTGGTGTGACACATGCCGCAAAGCTTACAGTGCTGAGATTCAAGGTAAGTTAAGTTAGTCAACATGCCAGTATACCCAAGGTTAATCTGGCTTCTATTATCTGTCAAAGCAAACCATGTATGAGACTAATGTTAACCCTTTTATTTAATAAAAAATATTAAAAATAACTAGATGAGCAACTGATGGACCATGAACCGGGACCACCTGGACCTATAGTTCTACAACAGGATCCTGTACCTGATGCAATTGACGCTCTCAATCCTGATCCTATTATTGCCTTGCCTGGATCTGCCCCACCTTCTTTTGATTGGAGCGATGGCTTTCTTGGTGAGTGTTTTGGAATACGAGTTGTTAGGAGGTAAAAAGATAATTGTTTAGGTCTTAATACCATTTTCTTTTTAATGTTCTAGGATTTGACGATCAAGTGGATTACGATTTTAATGGTGAGTGTTTCGGATGCAAGTGTTTTAAGAGGTGCCAAGATCATTTGTAAGGTTTCAAAGCAATACCTTTTATATTCCAGGATTTGACAATTCATTAAATTATTCAAGGGAAAATATTTATCTTGAAAACCCAACTGAGGAGTGGGAGGTTGAGGATGGTGTTCCTGGTATGTATTATGTATACTTGCTTGAGCTTAAAATAAAAAATTTCCTGTTGTGAGGTACTGAATTAATTTTAAGTTGTTTGTGCAGTTCATACAGTCAGCTTAGCAGATTGGGAAAGAAGCAATATTTTACCACCTGACACTCCTGACAGTGATTCAAAAGGTAAATTTCATTAGTAATTTTTGTTTACAGTATATTAGTTTATGTCTTAAAAACAGTATCACTATTATATTTTATAAACTTATTACAGGTGTACCTCAGTGCTTTTTTAAAGGAAAGGAAACTTCTTGTAATTGCTCCAAAAATGTCAGGACAGTCGAGTCAATGCAAGAAGAAGAAGTATGGGCCCTATGCTGGAATGGGGGAGAATGGGATCTTCCAAACCACTCCTATGTTTGTGACGAACATCATCAAAAATTTGTTGGAGACTTAAAAGCCCCTCAACCTAGATTTCAAGACAAATGCTGCAATCCATTAAATGTGCATGGATCAGATGTTAAAAAAGATTTGCGCTTCATAAATTTAAGTATGGTGATTAAAGGGAAACTCAGAGGAGTGCCTTTAATCTATCATGAAGTAATTTGTAGGAACTGTAGAAATCAGATTGGTGCTCGCACTCCATGCTCACAAGAAACCAAAGATCCAACCTCTAGTGAAGCAAGTGGTTCAAGTGGTCTTAGTCTTAACACGAGAAAAGTAATTGCAAGTACTACTTTGGAAAAGCTTGGTCTTGAAGGCCTTAATGAACACGCAAGATCTAGGGAAGGGCGTATCAAGTACGGCAAGAAGAAAGTAAGTGAGGCTACTGAAGTTATAAAAAGGAAAATTGCAAACGGCCTTGATATTACTGTTGATGATCTACTAGCGGATGATGTGAAGAAGGCCAATGACTTGGATCGTCTTTTAAATGAAATAAAAGACAAACTGCCAACTGCCAGTCGTCAACAACAATATCAATTGCTTGGTTTGGTGCCATTATCTTGGAGTGTTAACTATGCTTCTAATTATCTAGGCATAGGCCATTACAAATTGACAAAGGCCCGGGAATTAAAAATAAGAGAAGGTTTGTTAGCTGTGCCCACTTTCACTAGAGAATCAACAGTCCTGCAAACAACCCGTCAGACGGTTCTTGACTTCTTCTGCTCTGATGAAAACTCCAGAATGATGCCGGGTGAAAAAGACTGTGTCAGTTTGGGAAAAGGTGCATACGAGCAGAAGAGACTACTTCTATTAAATTTAAGAGAGTTGTATGCAAGTTTTAAATTACAATTTCCAAACTTAAAAATTGGCATTTCAGTGTTTTGCTCATTAAAACCAAAGTGGTGTGTGATGGCAGGTGCAACAGGCACACACAATGTTTGTGTCTGTCAAATTCATCAGAACGTAAAGCTTATATTACATGCTTTAAATATTTCTATGCATTACAGAGAAATTATTCGAATGATTGTTTGCAACCAAGATAAAACTGAATGCATGTTGCGGCTTTGTGGGGAATGTAAGACTGTCGATCAAATAGGTGACTTGTTGCGCAGCATTCTGCATCCAATTGACCCTTCAGAAGAGGAAGATATAATAGAAGAATTTCTAGAAGAGGAGGTACAGTACAAACAATGGAAAAGCACTGACCGAACAGAACTTCTAACTATCACATGCAGCAGAGCAGAACTTCTGGATATTTTAGCAAAAGAAATTGCCAAGCTGATTCCTCATGACTTTATTGCAAGAGAACAGTCAAAATACCTTCGAGATCTTAAAGAAAGTCTACCTGCATCAAAGGCCATAGTGCTTATGGATTTCAGCATGAATTATTCCTGTGTTTTCCAGGATGAAGTCCAGAATTATCACTGGTCAAAGAAGCAAGTCACTCTTCATCCAGTTGTAATATTCTTTAGAACAGAGGCAGAAAAACTGGATCACGTAAGCTTGTGTTTCATATCTGATGACTTGGACCACGACGTATGCCTAGTGAGAAAAATTCAGGAGCTCGTTGTTCTGTATATAAGGGAAAATATAGATAACAAGATAGAAGAAATTGAATATTTTACTGATGGTTGCGGAGAGCAGTACAAAAATAAAGCAGCTTTCTTGAATCTCTGTAGGCATCAAAAAGACTTTGGGATGAAAGCAACTCACAATTTCTTTGCAACCAGCCATGGGAAATCCCCTTGTGATGGAATTGGAGGAACTGTGAAGCGTTCAGCATCAATGGCCAGCCTTCAAAGACCGATGTCTGATCAATTAACAGGTGCCCTGGATTTATTCAATTACTGTACCACAGATTTTAAAACCATCATAAAATTCCAGTTTATTCAGAAAACTGATGTTGATGAATTGAGGCAAAAGCGAACTCCAGTAAAGGAGATCATAACAGTCCCCGGCACCAGATCTTTTCACTGCTATGTTCCATTGTCAGGTAAATAATAAAGTACAAAAAAATATGCTATTTTAACTACTATGGTGTTTTGATTGTTATAATTTTTTTTAATTTATTCCAGAATCTGTTGTGGGCTGCAAACGAGTCTCAACCAGTCAGGAGTTTTCTTTGACCCACAACTTAACATTGCAAACCACTGCTCCTGCAGAAATCAGCTGTGGAGCTTACTTGTTGGTCAAAGAATCAAGAAGAAAATACATTGGATATGTTACTGACATCAATGAGGATGCAGGGGAGGCAGAAGTAACACTACTTTCCCCATACCTTAATCCTAACAGCCACATAAAGGTTTACTCATGGCCTAAAGACCTTCGTTGTCTTGTAGTTCCAATACCCAATGTTATTTGCAAACTTGAAATGTACGAGGCAGCAGAGGGCAAACTTCTCCTGAATCAAAATGATATTGAATTGCTGCAAAGGCTGAATGTAATTAAAGTTTACTGAAATAATCACCACAGTTTTGCTGTCGAGTTCACTTTTTTAATCTAAATTACAAATAAAGTAAAAAGATGAAAGGGCTTCTATCAGAAGTAAGTTCATTTCAATTGCCTTATCATAATTAAAAGAAACAGACTGCTTATTAGGTAGACGTCCAGAGACGTTCTCATCAACTCTCGGACAGGACCTCGCCAACTCAGGGATGAGATCAAGTTCGAGGCCAGGCGTCGCACTGCATGGCACTAGCTGTATCCTGGGGTTCTTTTCGGCCGGCACCAGGAGCACCTCGCCGACGACCCCACGGCGCGGCGTACCGCGGGCTCGTGGACTTGAGGACGCTGCCCTGCCAGGGCCTCCAGGTCGAGTCGAACGCCCTCCTTCGACCTGGGCGGGGAGCGGACGGCAGCCGGCAGAGCGTCGAGGGCCGCGGAGCCGCGGAGTGGACGACACTGCTGTGGGGGGACTCCTCGCCCTACCTGCTGCTGCGCCGACCTGGGCAGGGAGCGGACGGCAGCCGGCAGGGCGTCGAGGGCCGTGGAGTGAGTGTCGTCCTACTGCTGCAGCTGGCGCAACCTTCGGGCGCAGCACGCATCCACCCCGGGCACGCTTGAGTGTGTGAGTTGGGGAGGGGGGGGGGCGGCAACACTACAAG
>NW_026267197.1:832549-842783 GCF_000697945.3 Frankliniella occidentalis
CGGGGCCCAAGGCCCCCGCTAGACTCCGCGTGACAAACCGCCCGACGGCCATGTTGGATCCTCTGGCGGCGGCGGCCGTCAACCCCGCGCGCCGCTGCTGCTGCTGCTCGTGCCCGTCTGTAATGAATCAATGAAATAACATTTAGATTTTGCTCCCCACCTCAGCCAAGTCACGAGGGTGTCATGTAGAGTGGGATACAAGCGCTTCTGCTGCGTTGCGACTCGCCGCTGATGCAGTGCATACTCTTTCCTCTCCGTTCATTCGATAGCCATTCCGCCAAGCGCACCCCGTCTTTCTTTATTATTTTATTTTTCTTTCCCGTCTGCTGCTCCTCCACTCTTTTCTTTTCTCACGAGGCGCCCATTGTTTTCGTGGCTTTGAGCCGCAAAGTGGCTGAGTGAGATGCAAGAGTCCAGAGGAGGAGGTGAGGTCGGGAGGCAAGAAAAAGAGGAAGGTGGAGTGCGGGGAGGTCGATAAAACACGGAGAGCGAGAGAGAGACGAGACGTGGTATGTATAGGTGAAGAGAGTGCACGCCGGTCCGGTCTACGTGATCCACTCGAGAACGCGAAAGTTTGTCACAAAGAATCTATGTGTGTAGGGTCCATTCCCTATATTCTGGCAGAGCGGCAAGCAAAGGCTTTCAAGACAATGCCATTCAGTCATTGTGTAACTCATCAGCAGGGTGTGTTCCGGTGCGTTATAAGGGTTGACCTGCCGATGTAGAGTGTCCAACCGTCCTTCCGACCTGCGTGGGGCTCCTCTGTCCTCGACAATGCGCACGCCCAGGCTCGGCTCGGAAAGGTGGCCACTCTAACTTTCGGGTATCGTCCCTTCGACCACGGTGTTTATGAGCCTAACAAAGACGGCCCGAAAGCAAAGCCTAGCCGCTCTGCCAGAATATAGGGAATGGACCCTACCGGGCCGCCGCCGCCCCCGAGTATTATATTCCATCTTTATTATTTTATCCGAGACGCGGAGGAACAAAAAACTGCAACAATGGGCCGTATCGTTGAGCATGCTCGCATCCCCCGCGGCCCTTAGGCCGGGGTTGCGCATGCGCCGGCTGTGGTGCCGGCATGCCGAGCCTGCGGAGCCGGGGCCGGGCACTCTCGCCCGAGTGGATCAACATGGAGGGTTTTGTTTGTAACCGTCTACTCGGTTTACAAATGGAGGGAGAGGCAAGCGGCGGCGGCTGCTGCTCGCTGGTGGTGCTCGAGCGCCTCTTGTGGGTGCCGCACTGCGGTTTGATACGTATACGGCTGGCTGAGAGATCCCCGTTGACAACAACAAGCCCCTCTTGCAAGATGGCCGTGTATCTCTAGCGCCTGATCAGCGAGCGAGCTGGCCGATTGTTCCAACTTTGGCCGTGCGGCTTCTCTCCTCCCCCACCTGGCTCGGCCGGGGCCCCGCCTGGCCCGACCGCAGGGCCCCGACGAGAGGCCCCAATAAGGCCCCACAAGCGCCGCCGCGCTATGGCAGCGAAGCCTCACAAAAGTGTTTCAGCGCCGTGTGCGGCTGCGCGGCCAGGCCCGGCGTCTCTGACCACACTGTATGATACACCGCGCCAGCGGCAGAGTTTGCCCGCGACGTCATACGGTGTGCGATGTACTAAAGAAATTTTGAGTTGAATAAAGCTTTTGTACAGAAAGGCACAATAAAGCCCTAGGTGCTAGCATTCTTTGCAGAGGCACTAAAACCTTTAACACCTTTTTATAGTCGTGACTCATCAGCAACTTTGTGATTTTCCTGTGATAACATAGGGATCAAATATTATTCAACTTAAAGCGTTTAAATGTTAGTGCATTCAAATTTTAATTTTTGACACTACAGTGTAGTAATAAGTAGTATAAACCCTGTCAACAGGCATTTCTTTCGTTTTTTTTAAAATCACGTTTTCAATCTGCCGCCGTGTGCGAAAATGTAAGCGTCGTTGTGTGTACCTGCAACATGGGGAGGGCCGGGAGGATCCGCACTATCGTGTATTCTAAAAGAAGTCATCAGCCAAGCAGGTCAGGATGGAGCGGTGGGAAGGACGCAGGACCTCCCGCACCGGGCGGCACGTCCACCAAAGGGGGGACATCAGCGTGGAACGGATCAGGCCGTAACGAGACAAGATAGGGGGCGGTCCCCGTCGCCACGGTCCCCGCCGGTCCCCGCCGATCCCTGCCGCTGGGGCTCGGCCGGGCACGCCCACCGCCCGTCCATATCTCACTTACCACTCTCCATTTTATGAAGACGCGGGGGGCTGTCGATAAATAACGCGGCCTCCATGCAAAAAAGTATAGATCCGAGATCCGACCGCAGCCTATGTGTCGTTATAATAACGAAGGTGTGGGTTTCGTTTTATGTGTAAGAGATGAAATATGGATAATTTTCGAGGCAGTATTTCTGTCACTCGGCGGTTGGGGCTCGCCGCCGTCGTCGCGCCGTTCTTCTGTGAAAGTCGGACACGATTCCCCTGCTCCCTCCCTCTTTCCACCCCTTCTCTCGCTAAACGGCGTTCGATGCCTTCCCAGAAAGGGCGGCCGGGCAGAGGGTCGCTGGGGGCGCGCGCGAGGGGCCCAACAGCCGCGTGCAACCCTCGCTCTGCCGTTCCATGAATATGGGGCGTAAATGAGCCAGCCACGGACGGGCGGCCTGCTGGAAGGGCAAGCCGGGGCGCGACCCACGGGCCCCCGTGACCCACACGAGGGGCCAGCGGCAATTAGAAGACGCACAAGCTCCCGCCAAGCATGTTATTTCGCAAAAAAAAAAAAAAAAAGTAGCCTCCATCGTTTTAAATAGATTTTTGGAAACACTGTAAAAATATGGTTTATATGCCAGATTTCACAAAAATTTTATCTACATTTGAACGCAGTTTTTGCTGCCGGCGGACAGTACAGCTGATTTAGTTTTTGTATTTGCCTCACAATTTTTTTTCCTAGTCGTTTCCTGGGCTGCATATGCTGTGTAACCCTTTTAAAACTTTGCTGTGTATCCTCTTGTGCGCGAGCAGCAATGGGGCGTTACGTGTTGTGTCCACCAGTGAGCCGGCGTCCCAAAACATAATCCCCGGCGGATGGCGCGGGACGGCGGGGAGAGGCGGGGCGGGACCCGCCGCGCGACCACCCCGGCGCAGCAAGAGGCGCGCCGCGGCATACGGCCCCGTTGTTATTGGAGATAATCCGTAGAAAAGGTTGTCATTCTTCCGACTCGACTCCGACGGCGGCCCACAGAAGTCATCCGGCCCGGGGGACCCCGACCGGCCATCACGCGGAGAGGGGCGAGGGGAGGGAAAAAGGGGGGGGGGGGCGGGGCAGGCGAGGCGAATCGGGTATAAAGCGAGGGGATGAAGATGTGATGAAAGGTGGTCCTGTGTGAGTCCGAGCGACTGAGCTAGAGAGAGAGAGAGAGAGAGAGAGAGAGAGAGAGAGAGAGAGAGAGAAATCGTTGCAGCTGGTATTTTTGTGCGCGCTCGAGTGTGTGTGTGTGTGTGTGTGTGTGACTTTTATAGATTTTCCCCCCAGCGTATATGTAGAAAAATCACCTTACGTCAATAATTTACCTCGGTATGACATGATACCACACATCCCTCGGAATAATTTTGTTATGTGTGTGAATGACTGGTTATTGCTAACTGTTTTGCGTGCCGTCATGGTGGTAATGGTCGTATGTGTGCCCGGCCGGCGCCTTCCCCGAGGGCCGCCCAGCTCGGCCCGGGTCCCTGGCGCCACCAGCATGACTTCACGCAGGTGAGTTGGGTCCCTGGAGGGAAGGCCTGACCAGACCTCACAGCCAGCCAGCCGCCCCCCTCACCCTCGCTCGAATTTGAACCCCATGACGTACGGGCTTTTCTGTAATTTATGATTGTTATTTTCGGGAAATATGTCCGGTACCTCTGGGGGATCGCCGAGCTGATTGTTCCCGCGGCCCTCTTGCCTTTCCTTTGCGTCCAGTCGCTCACGCCCGACAACGCCCGACACACATCCGTTCCGTTGGCAACACTGTGTTCCACACAAACAAACGACGAGACGAGCGCTAGTAGTGAGAGGGAGAGAGAAAGGTGACTGATGGCCTCGCGCGCCACGACGGCAAAAGAATACATTACACATTACACGCCGTCTCTAAAGTGTAGCGCGCGTGCGTGCGCCTTCTCGAACACTAACAAACGTCCAAAGGGGCCGAGCGTGCCGCGCCACGTGTTGCCAGCCTGGCAAAAGTTGAAAGCGGAATAATAAATTCGCTGTGTAAACTAAAAGAAATCACTCAAATTTTAGGAGTAAAAATGTATATGAATTGCCGTCTTCCTGCCTAGTAGTATCTCTTTCTCATGCACAGCACGAGCGCAAGGGGCAAACAAGACGTTGCCTCATTAATTTCACATGAAACATCTTTGAATGCAATTAGAATAACTTTGGTGCGAGTGGTTGCGTCTGACACTCATCGATCAACATTTTTGTGTTTTGGACGTCGTGGTGCGCGGTTTTAATCGTCGCGTGAAGAGAACTCGTGCGCGCGCGGACGCTATGCCGCGTCGCCGGCCGCCTCTCGTCGCTTGTGAATGGCCCGCGAAAGCAGCTCGAAAGCAGCGCGTTATTCCTTGTAAGGCCGCTTGTCCCGTCTTAATTGGGGTTTAATTTTTGTCTTCCGTGTGTACCCCTCCCCTCACCACTCGCTCCGACCCCCTTACCTCCTTCGACCCTTGTCCTCCCTTCCGCCCGCTCCGCGTCGCCTCGTTCTTCTTCTCCTTCGCGTTCAGCCGTGCGGCGGCTCGAGCAAGTTGCATGCGCCTTCTGGTCGCCGGCGGCCTGATTTTCATATCGGCTGGGGGGCGGCAGGGCCCCGCCCCGCCTCCGCGTACACATGAGGTGTTGTTCTCAACACGCACATTGAATACATCAGGCGTTATCAAAGAAATAACAACAGCGTCGTTTGATAACATCGCGCGGCGCCGCGGCGGCGGTCGGTTCGCGTGATGCCAGCACGGCGGCCCCCGCGAGGCCAAGGCGGGCCGATGTGGTTCGTACGCAAATGCAACCACAACAGGAAAGGCAAATACCACGCCGGGAAAACGGGGACACAGCGAAAGTCACGCTGCGGCCGCGGGGATTTTTTTTATCGGATTTCACTGCCGTATAGTTAACCTGGCCTAACCTGAATGGTCGGAGCAGAGTGTGTATGACGCTCTCGTCACTGTGTCGGGAGCTGAAAGAGTCATCGGAGGCAGGAGGAAGAGGGCGATATAAATGGGGTTGAGGACAAAAACGCCCCGCGGTCGTAAATTTGGAGCGAGTGCATTGCAGCCGTGGAAGGTTTTGAATCTTAGATATTGCACGGGGCGATGGGCGTGAACCTCGCTGTCTTTCGATTCGTATCAATATGTAACGTATGGCGACCTGCGCAGGGACACACACTGAATGTAATTAATTGATTGCCGCGACGAGACGGGAGGGGTTCAGCGTGCGACTCGATCGATGCAGGAACACGCGGGCGGTGTGGAAGATTTCTTTAGCCCCACCTCCATTGGGGTTAAAATTTATTGGCCGTCTTTTGAGAAAGCAATGCGACATTGTGGCGCGGTGGTCTCCTTGCTCATGGGGAACAGAACGGCAATAGGAAACGCGAACGAGGTGCGGGCACCGTCTGCGAAAATGGACAGTCAGTACGAATTCTCTGCCGTGATCAGCGTCCCAAAATTGTCCAGTAACTCGACAGCTTACTCGAAGCCCCGTGTCATCGACACGACGCGATGTGGCGAAAGAGAAAGAGGCAGAGAGGGCGAGAGAGAGAGAGAGCGAGAGAGAGAGGCCACAACATTCCCCCCTGCCACATCCGCCGTCGTTAAAGTAATCCTGAAACAAACGCTATTTAATCGCCAGCCGCGGCTCGCGAGTGGAGCGGTGGGGGAAGTGCCGCCCCGCCCGGCCCCGCCCCGTGCGGCCCGCCCTGTGTAAACACGCCCTCAATTTGTGGCTCATTGATGTTTGATATCCCATTGAGCCCGTGAAAGCGATCGGGCCGCCCGGGCTGGCGCTGCTCGCGGTCGGGCCTCCCCTCTCGGTGGGCGGAGAGTGCTGCGCTCGGCGCGGCGGCGGCGGCTCCCGATTGGCCGGGCGGCCGGGCGGGCGCGCATGCGCGCAGGACCTCCCCCACCACCGGGCCGCGCCTCGCGGCCGCCGCGGCAGCTCCCCGCCGGCCAGTTGTCAAATGGGGCAACACGACGCAGGCCGTGTTTTACATTCATCAGTCGGCGCGCGGCCCGCTGTAGTGTTCACGTAGTGATGGTGTAGTGTAGTGTGTGTGATGGTGAACGTGCCGTGCCCCAACACCGCCCTGGCCAGCACCCTGGCACTCGCCGCCATGGCCCGGCCGGGGCCCATGGGCGCCCTGGGCCTCCACGGGGAGCCGGGCCGCAACCGGCCGGGGCCCGCCGCGCCCCTCAAGTCATCCTTCAGCATCAGCTCGATCCTGCCCGAGACCGCGAGAGTGTCGCCCGACCCGGCGGAGCGCACCGAGTCCGCCGACGAACCGCACCTGGACGAGGATGCTCCGTTGGATTGCAGCGCCCGGGCCGCGGCCCCCGAGGACGAGGAGGACGATGTCGATGACGAAGACGAGGATATTAATGTCGACGAGGACAAGCCCGGGGAGAACGGCGAGGAGGCCAGTGAAGCCACGGAGAAAGACGACAAGAAGGACGCTGAGAAGAAGAAGCACGAGAAGCCGTCGTACTCGTACAACGCCATGATCATGATGGCCATCCGGGATTCGCGTGACAAGCGCCTTACTCTCAACGGCATCTACGAGTACATCATGACCAACTTCCCGTACTATCGTGACAACAAGCAAGGCTGGCAGAACTCCATCCGCCACAACCTGTCGCTCAACAAGTGCTTCGTCAAGGTGCCCCGCCACTACGACGACCCCGGCAAGGGCAACTACTGGATGCTGGACCCCAGCGCGGAGGACGTCTTCATCGGGCAGTCGACGGGGAAGCTGCGGAGGAGGTCGACGGCCACGCGGAACCGCTTGACCGCGTTCGGCCGGTCCCTCGGGGGTCTCTATCAGGGCATGGCCGGGGTGCCGCCCGGCTACGCACCGTGGGCGCCGCTGTACTCCATGTACCCCCGCTACGCCCTCATGCCGCACGGCCCGCCCCCGCATGGTCCGCCGCCTGCGCCGCCCCCAAAGGTGACGCCTGCGCGGCCCACCCCCATCGCACCCACCGCCCCCCACGGATTCTCCATCGCGCGCCTGCTGGCCGGCGTGCCGCCGCCCGCCGCCCCTGGGCAGTGCGCCCCGGGGGTGCCGCCCCTTCTGCTGCCTGGCCTCGGACACGGGCCGCCCCCCGGCGCGCCCAGTGACTCGGCCATCAGCCTGTGGAACAGCGCCCTTCAGCTGCTGCAGCATCAGCACCAGCTGCACCAGCTGCAACAGCAGCCCCACTTCCACCACCACCAGCAGCACCACCCCCACATGCTGCCGGCGCGCCCGCCCTCCTCCAACTGCTCCAGCAGTCCGGAGCTGCGGGAGCTGGGCCGGCCTTCGCCACCCCCTAGTGGCGGCTCCGCCCTGGCCAACGCCCCCTCCCCTGCGCTCGGCCCCGCCTTCAAGCCCGTGGGCCTGCGGCCTGCGCCGAGGTAGTGTACGCCTGGTGCACCCCGGGGAGTGACGTGTGAAGTAAAGTGATATGTGTAAAGGGGTAGGTTTGAATTCATATCAAGGGTATGATATCACTAGTTATAATAATATTTGACCAAGATGCAAAGTGCCTGTTGTGGATAATATTGAGCTTGTAGCGACTTTCAATGTTTATAATTAGAAACTGTGAGCACGCCCCTAGAATTATGTCCCAGGCTGGATATCTGTGATACCATTTTTCTATTTTAAATATTTGTACGTTTGTAGTTAACAAAGAGATGTACACCCACGTTGTTTTCATATTTGACTTTTGAAGAATTGTGTAAGACATATTGTTCGTTTGTGCAAGTTCGGAAATATGTTTTTGAAACTTGAATGCGCAACTTAATTTTGCAAGTCGACGACGCACTTTTATCTCCACCAAATATTTTAATTGATATTTTAATTTTCAGACGTCAAATTTTGGGTGATTGCTCTTTATTGTTTTGTTATTGATATATTGTTCATAACTGCTTACTATTGTGTTAAAAAGACCAAAGATTTAAATTATTATCATTTTTATTATACATTTATTGAGCATTGTGTATTGAGATATGTTGTGATTGAATAAAAATAGATCACCTATTTCTGTAAAAAGTGTGCATATATTTCCTTTAGAACTCTGAATATATCTGAACAATAATTGATTAACCTATTACGAAATATGACCTCTTTCCAAAAATTCAAAGAATGAATAAACCTGAACAAAACGCACTATCTAAGTACTGGATGCACTTTGTTTAATGGAAACAACATCAGGCCTGCCGCAGGAAGAAGTCCGCAACCTGTTCACCTGGGCGGAGCTTTGTATTGTTGTGCAAAACATCAGCACAACAATCCTTTCCTTTTTGCATTTCTTTTTGCTAATGGCGTCAAAAGCAACCCGCTGCGAGCAGGGCCCAGGCTAAACGTGTCGCTGCGCTCTGAATTGCACGCACGTGATGCAAGAGAGGTGGAAGGAGACAGGGTTGGGAGGGGGGGGGGGGTTACTTATTAGGGCTAAGTAGTGGGCTGGGCTGTCTACATGAGAGAGAGGAGAGGGGGGGGAGAAAAAGAAATGATGGAGGAGGAGGGGGAGATAGCGCTTCAACTTACATCAGTATTCCTAACGCGTTGCTGGGCTGGGTAGCCGTTTCTGCCCCCGCTGCTGCACAGAGCTATACTACGAGTTGCAAGTCCATTTGTCACCCCTGTACGTCTCATTCAGCTGATTCACTGCGCCATTTTCTCGTCTTTGCGCATTTCTGAACAGTCGGGAGAAAATACTAATTTTCAAGTTGTGGCTCGAGATGGTAGGAGCAGACATTATCATCCTTGACTGCTCGCTCCTCTTTTTACTTGAGCAGAGAAAGTTATTTGTCGATATAACTCGCCGAGGTGCAAAAGGCGACCTGAGAGAGCCGCCGCCTGGATCTGTTTCGTTTTGCCGCGATAAGTTGGCAGCGTTCCTGACATGTGCGTGCAGCGAGAGAGAGAGAGAGAGAGAGAGAGAGAGAGAGAGAGAGAGCGCGCTCGCGTGTGTTTGTATGTTTGGTCGACATCTCTTAATACATACCGGGGCTGGCGCCGCCCCGCTGTTCGGTTCAATTAAACGCCTCCAAATATTGGTACTTGGATCAAACCCAATCTTGACTCGCGACAGGCTCGTAAATTCGCGGTTGTGGACCTCGTCCTTGAACACCTTTGCGCCCTCAGGTGCTCCGACGTGCGGGTCCCGGGTCCAACTCTGGACGAGATGAAAGGTAGTCAGGTGGAAACTCACCAGAGCTGCACCAGAAAAGCGTCGTGAACGGGGAAGAAAGAAGCGAGAAAAGTGCTGTGAATAAATGTTTTCCGGCCCGCGGATTTTCGAAGGGGCTCTCAGCAGCGCAGAGTGTTTGATTCGTTCGGCTGCGCCTGCCTGGCGGCTCGCTGCGCGGACCGAGCGCGGACGGAGGGGGGGGCGGCTGAGACCTGAGACCGGATTATTGCGAACGTGTCCATAAATTGGTTAGCCTACTCGCGTACATGTGTGTCTGTATAGAGGCAAAAGCCGGGCAAAGTCCGGCCGCGCCGTCTGCCCCTGCCCCGCTAGAGAGAACAGCCCGTGGGCCAGCCGCGTTCTGTTGAGTATGTGCATGCGTGACTGGCGGCTACTTGTAGAGCGCGCCCCGCCGCGCCCCGCCACGCCCCGCCACGCCCCGCCACGCCCCGCCACTTTGAGGCGCGAGCTCACGGCGCGGGCGCGACGCCACGCCGCAGCCATGCGTCTCCCTTACCCTGTCCAATCCAGCCTCACCTATTCACCTCCACACTCACCTCTTCAGCTTGCGTGGCGAGGCCGCAGCAGCGCCCGCTCGGCCACCAGTCTTTAGAATCCCTTTAGGAAGCGTTATAATTTTTGAGCCGAGAAGTTTTTGGGCCGTACCCGGTGTTACTCGCCGTGTTGGTGTGTTGGCGTGTGTGAAACACGCCGTGTAGAACAAATGGGGAACACGGACCGGCTCGCTTTTTATTGAAAACACGGGGCCGCCCGGCCTGCTCGGGCAATCACGGTTCTCCTTTCTTTTTTGTGTTCTCTCTCTCTCTCTCTC
>NW_026267197.1:842943-858783 GCF_000697945.3 Frankliniella occidentalis
CTCTCTCTCTCCCTCTCCCTCTCTCTCTCCCTCTCCCTCTCTCTCCCTCCCTCCCCTCTCCCGTTTCCTCGGCTTTATTTTGTTACACCCACGGCCATAACGCAGCGGGGCGCAAAATGAATCTAACGACACACATCCATACACACGCTCCGCCCGTGTGTCTGCCCGCGATTCTGCAAAATACGCACCCGAACCAGTCCGATATCGCAAGATGCACGTCGTGTGTTTTTGGCAGGGCTTCCTCCTCGTCCCCCCTGTCCTAGAGTGGGCGCTGAAAAGGGGGTTAGGTTAGGGGCAGAGAGGGGGGCGCGCGCGAGCCTGATTTGCTAATTGCGAGCGGTCACAACTAAAGCGAGCGCGCGCATAAATTATAGAATGAACACGACCTGACACCAAATCCGCCCCGCCGAGTCGCTTAATTAATGGCACGCGGCCCGCATCGCGAGCGGGAATGCAAATGCGGCAAAAGTGACACATGACGGCGTGACAAACTTTCTCTACTCCGTCAATCGAATATATCCGAATTTGTCCGATTTGACCACCCAAATCGACCCCAAATATCCCCGGCAGCAGCACGCTGTCTGTGTTGTATCCTTTGAGGATGCGCCGCCCCCCATTCGTGTGATGCGACGTTGATCGCCATCACTGAGGAACGTTCCCCGAATTGTTTCACGCCGCGCTCGCGCGGCGGTTCGAGTCACCCGGTGAGTCGGAGGCAAGAGGGGGCTTCTTGAGTAATTCATGTGACAAGTGGACATCGTATCATCATACAATCGTCATCAACTCGGAATTAAAATGGATCGCCGGCTCTTTGTCTCTGGGGCGGCCCCGTCGGGCGGGCGCGGGCTGGGTGGCGCAGAAATAGGCTGGGTGAGGACTATGCATACGAATCGCCTGTCATTACGAGTTGTTCTAGTCGAGTGAGGCTGCCGCTCAAATATAGCATGCCCTAATATGACCTTCTTCTGAACGAAACTACCTGCGTGGACGGGTACCGCTGGCAATATGGCCAACGCGAGGTACGAGTCGGGTTTCGGGTGCCAGTGCCACTTGGCTGCCGGTTCGAGGGTGATGAGGGCCTTGTGCGCTCCGACAAACCCGCACAAGATGCCCAATTTGAGTTGTTTACGGCTATAAACAACATTTATGTACCTTTCAGTAGGCTTCGGAAATACTTTTATCTTGCGCCCCCCTCCTCTCTTTGCCCGAGTATCTTTTTATCTCTCTCTCCCTCTCTCTTCTTTACTTTCTCCTTTCCTCCCGCTACCTTCAGGCGACACAAGGATATGCTAAAAAGATGATCGCACGGCCGTTCGGAAGTATGAGTTTCTGACGGGCGGGTCTTAATTTATTCATCACTCAGGCCAGTTTGCTAAACACAGTCTCAAAGTCTAAAACATGTGCTTTGGCCGGGGCTCTGCCGCCCTGCCGGCCCGGCGGCTGTGTGGATGTGGACTGACTTTGGCCGGTTTTCATTTCGCTGGAAGCACCCGGTCGCCATTTTATGGGTATCGCTTCGGGAAGCTGAGTGAATGGGGTTTGTTATTAGGCTTTGATGTCTGGTCCAGAGGCCGCTGCTTGCTTTCGGTCCATTTCCAGAGCTGATCCCGGGCCGGGCGCTGCCGCCGGCGGGCTGCCTCCGAAAGACACTGTCGCTGCAGCCGCTGGTCTCAAGACGGCGCTGCCAAGCCAAGTCTTCCGGACGCGGACGCGCGGTGACACGGGCAGGACCTTCCCGTCGTCCGTCGGCTACTCTTTTGCCCTGAGCAGATTTCAGCAAGTCTGAGTCCCTGAAAAGCAACAATATTGTGGCATAGCCCAAAAGTCCCAACTATCCCGCATATTTAATGCATATTTAATCAACTATGTGTAGTGTGGACTCCCCACTCTATGATTCAGTGGCTGGACCCACACTCTCGCGGTGTCCAGCGAGCGGTATAAGGGGTCCATGGATCGATGAGACACTTCAAATCAGGGAGTCTGTTCTATCCCCCCAAAAAGGTGCTGTGTCAGGAGTAGTATCCCTCAATTTATGTTGTCGGTAAATCATCGCTCGACACGTCTGTATAAATAAGCCACACTGATGAAGATATCTGGGGCCTCAGGGACTCTTCTGGGGCCCGGAATCCGGGGCGTCGGCATCGCCTTAGAGACCCACGCAGGTAGGGCCCTCCCCCCTAATGGTTTTCGCCAAAAGATTTCGCTTCGCCGCTCCGCCCTCGGATCGACCTGTTGCGCCGTTGCGTAGGTGTGTGTTTGTCTGCCCTTGCACATTTTCACGGTGCCAAACGCCCATCACCACTTTCATATTTTTTCCCGCGGCCCCAAACATTTCCGCGTTCACCGCGCCACCCGAACCAAACGGACGGGTCCGTAGTGTTGAGTGTCGCGCCGCGCGGCGTCGTTTCGAGGATTTAAGCCGCGCGCGGGGTCCCAAAGGCCCCACCGCTGGGCGGCCCCGCACCGTATGGATGGCCCCATGTGTCTCGAATAGCAATAGACACAGCAATAAAATTCTCACATATCGGTGCGCCCGGACACTCCGAATGCGTTGCGACCCAGGGGTACCCCGGGCCGGTACCGCAACCGACGGCCGACGGGGCCCGGCGGGGGTCTGCGGGTGCCCCGCGGGGGGGCTTATGAGGTCCTTTCGGCACGCCACCGCGCGATATGTTGCCCATCCCCTAATAAAAAATAATAATGACACCAACAGACCTATGGAGACGTGCACGCCCCGGCCCGACTATGTAAGAGAGGAGACTTTACTTATCTCCACTCTACATTCTCACTTGTGTTGGAAACAAAACCTTTCCCAAAACATTAGACTATAGGAGGTCCCATTCCTTCCCTCCCTCTTAAACATTCTCGAACCGTGCGTTCAACACACCTAAGCGTTTAGAACGCATTTGCAGTTTAAGCACCAGCAACACGAGCGTGTTAGTGTGGTAACTTCAACTTTGCAAAACGCATGTGAGCTGGGGCTCCAGCTCCACGGCTGACCAGTTCCCGGCTGAGGTACGCGCGGGGGCGCAGGCCGAGGTGCAGGCCCGGCGGCACGCACGCGCTACCAACCTTCCTACTGAAAAGGCCAATGTAATTGACTCATCACCGGCGTACGTGTCGGCCTACCCGAGGAGAATGAGGCCGCCTCAGGTTGGCTGCCGTGATAGATGGCGGAATGCGGTGGCGGTAGCGTGGAGGGGGAAGGGGGGGTCACCTAAGCAGCCACGCCCGATTTACCGCTGTGTCCGAGGATTGAGTTGGGGCAAAGGGATCAAGATAGTTGCCTTTGTGAGAGATATAACGCCATTTCAGGCATTTATCTAGCTCAAAGATATCCACCCATAAAACTGACGTGGCTCAGAACGCGCGCTAGAGATGCTCGTGGCTGTGTACGCCTGGTTGTTACACATCGTGCAGCTAATCGACACCTCTGTTGGCGCCCCCTAACATCTGTCAAGAGGCATTAGCCCCCTCGTACCGGCCTAACTCACTCTGTCCATCCACCAATCTGCTTTATCCATCTCTAATCCAGTCTCTCTCTCCTCGCCGCGCGCGCGCACACACACACTCCTACACAACGAATCGATACATCGACGACCAGTCAGACACTTTGTGCGCGGAATTTTCGTCGATTTGATGTCTGGTGCCTGACGTGCCGACTCTCTTAGGCCCCTCTAGCTCTGAAACAAGTCCTCCACTCCCGCGTCACGCTATGTGGTTGGCCGGCTGCTCTCTCTCTCTCTCTCCCTCTCTCTCCCTCTCTTTCTTTCTCTCCCTCTCTCTCCCTCTCCCCCTCTCATTCGGGTGAGAGCCACGGTGCGGTGCTCGAGACGGGCGCGCGAGTGAAATCAATCACCGATTCTATCGCGGCCGTGTTAGCAGCACCCTGGGCGCCCTGCAGCAGCGCTTTGCTGGCCGGGAGTGACGGCTTGTTCGTGTTGGGTGATTCATACTGCCGCCTGATGCCTAACTGACTTTAATGACGAACACGGTCGGAGTGGCAATCGCCTAATCCGATATCCGGAGAGGAAGGCAGAGAGACCCTCCTTTTTGTCACCTTATGGTTTTGTATGATTGTGTGACTCTTACGGCTGTATGGCGATTTTTTGAATGAGAGCAATGGCCTTAGTGGTCCACTCAAATCACCTCTCGCAACACTTCACTTCGAGATGCCTCTGTTAGGAATAACAAGCCAATGGTTCCTTCCGGATAAACAAGGATATTGTCGCAGGGAATGGGGGTCGATCTGTCCACTGCTTCAGCGGGTTTCGTTTATTTCCTTTGCGTTGACATGTTTTCGTCCGCAAATTTTCGACACTCCGGCCTTTGCGTGACGTTTAGTTTTTCTTTGTGCCTCATCTCCGTGCATCAACGTAGAGCACTGACTAGATAAGAGAACCAAATGCTATGCGGTGGTTCAAAAATAAGAATTTTGGTGGAGCGCCAGCCAGGAATGCGTGGTGAATTAGAATGAGCATCAAGGGAATTCGAGATTTGCAAGAAATATTGCCACTTGATCCGCAGGGATGGCTCGCGACTTCAATTGGGGCATCGTCGCCATTCTCTGAGGTGTAAATCCATCTCATGCAAATCAACTGCATCTGAGCAGCTGGCACTTGTGTAGCCTGTGCAAAACTCGTACTGATGACGCAGCAGATCAAGGGGACCTGTGGACAGCCCTGGCGCTGGCCATTCCTTCTGTGCGAACTCAATAATCCTATTTACGGATGAACTACGCACAAAGCTGTGCTCTCAATCCCATGCAAAATCAGTCCTACTTATGCATCCTTATGTAAAGGGGCGTTTGCACCTTCGAACTATTCGTCCGCGTGTTTGTCGGGCTGTTGACCAGCGATCAGATATTCTGGGAATCAAAGAGAGAACTTAGTGCACGTCGCGCTGGCACAATGCATTGCAATGCACACAATTGCAATCATGGAGTGCTTTGCATCACTCTCGGCAAAGGCGCACCGCGCGTGTCACCTTTCATGGCCGGGCCGAGGTACACTGCCATCACTTTTGCGCATCCTTGTGTGCTGAAAGTAGCAATAGCCCAAGAGGAGGGAGTGGAGTGGGGGGGGGGGCACAGAAAATACTCATCAACAGTATTGAATGTAATCCTTTTAGAGCAACAACAACTGGCGAGAGGGAGGCGAGGTCCGGTTAATCCGGAATGGTCTGGGCGGCATGCCTTGCAGGGCACAGAGACCACCGCAGAAGTCACATGTGGACGCCAGGCGGCGATTCAAACGTGCCAAAACCCCTTGGCCAGACCCAGCAGATCCGCCTTTACTGACGATGACAAAACAATGAGGGTCCGTTTGTTTGTCTCAGTGTGTGGCACGGCGGCAAGGCTAAGCCGCCCGCGCTGATCTTCCAGATCCAACGTTCAAACAACAAACTGATATTTTGACTGATCGTTATGCCAGATGTCGTGTGTTTGCGACCTACATTCTGGTTGTTTTTTTATCCAGCCTGCCCGAGGTCAGGGCGATGTTGGGAAGGCAGGACCTCGCGTGACGTATCGTCTACAGGCAAAGGAGAGGCCAGGGACAGCAGCAGCAACTTTGCCAACCTTTTGTCTTTGCGGATATTGGCATCCTGAGACATACGCTGCACCACTTGAAGTCGCCGGCATAGCTAATGGGGTAGGAGTGGAGGCGTGCGGGTGGTCCGGGCGCGTGTCTGCCGGCGCAGAGGGATTAGGGCGGTCCGAAGCCTGTCGTGATGATGACCAAGAGATGACTTGCGGACACGCGCGCGCGCGCAGCCATAGTTTCGGTCGGGCTGAGGCAGCCAAGGCCGGTACAACGCGACGTGCAGAAGGACGATGCAGACTTGTCTAGGTGAGTCGCCAGAAGTCCACAACAAACGGCAAACAACCCCCTGTCGATCGATCTATTCGCGCGCGCGCGCTGCAGAAAAAGTAGAGTGAGTCGTTACGTCGGTGCGTTCCCAGAACGGCCGCCAGTGTGCGACAATCTACCCCCCGCTGGCCGGGGGTCTGCGGGCTCCGCAGGCTCCGAGACGTGGCGCCCGGTGGCTCCGAACATGACCCGGCAAACAAAATGCTACTAACGACGCAACAAACGCGCACGCCTGCTGCTCCCCCGGGCTCCGGGCAAAGTGTTACAAAACTGGATCCATTATTTGGCGAAAGAAGGGACGACGCATGGCGGCTTTGTGGCTGGAATCACTCCTCCGAGGAGCTCGTCGATGACACCGCTGCCACCTGGCCGAGGCCGCGCCGCCGGGGCCCCCGTCGCGTCTTCAGCAGCCCGCGCAGCTGCAGTGGTAGTATGGGGCAATAACTTTCTGGGAATAATGAGTTTCCTCGAGACACCTATTTGCAGTCAACAGTTGACCTGCTGTGAAAAAAGCACACACACGCGCGCCCTCCGTTTTGTGGCTCTTGTCCTGCACGGCGCTGCCTGCCGCTTGCGGTGGCGCTCGGTCAATTTTGCTTAGCATAAAAAAGGAGCACGGATAACCAAAGTTATTCCTTTGCAGCTTTCAGATTCTGGAAAATTATATCTAGTTTATTTTTGTTGTTCAAAAAATAAGTAAAATACATAGATTTGCAAATCTTCCATGCCTCGCGCTTGAGAAGTCGCGGAATAAAGCACTCGAGATGGTCCTTTGGCCCTCGGTGGGTGGAGTCCGCTTGAAGAGTCCAAAGACATGCCGCATGATGGAACAGCGCCCCCCTCTGAACACAGGATGTGGCCGATATATGCGGAAGATGGAACGGCACTACTCAATCAAACGGACGTCGCGCGCACACCGCGCCGGTGACACGGCAGTGACGGTCCTATTCACAGGAGCAGGCGAAACAAAAAACCGGGGCAAAGCTGGACGGGACATGGGCGGAAGACTGCCGTAACTGTGGTGGGCGTCCCGCTCAGTTGTGGGGGCCCCATGTGTGACGCGCCCCCGCGGGGGTCGGGCAAGGGGCGCCCAGTGGGAGGACGCGTCCACAATCAAGAGGAGGACACAATAGGGCGGCGGGGCTGACACCTGCGACACCGGCCCGGCCACCTTTGGTAGAGCGAGGACGACGCCTACTTGTACTACTTGCAATCGGCCTGCTCGTCGGAACTCAACGCTTCTTTTTGGCAGGACTCTCGCCTTGGCCATATTCATGGGACATGATGGGCGGAAGGCAACATTGCGTGGACGTGGCGCCACCGCGTCGAGCGAGATCTAGTATAGCACTGCAATCCTGGAACTCGTCGTTCTGGAGACCTTGGAGGAATTCCCTCGCCTGGAATTTCGAGCAAAAGTCGAGACCATACGTCATTTTGGATGGGTGCGGGGCTGTGGTGGGGCACCGCGGAGTATACTCCGGTGGTGGTGTGGGGCCATATCAGCTTTACTCTCTTTGGAATCTGATGGCATGCTTGGCGTCGTGGAGTCAGGGATATACACCGCTTCTCGATTTCATGGCTCGAGGAGAAACCCCCGGGGATGACTTCATCACTGCCCCGGTGCCGTGTGCCCACCCCTTGATGGACAGGTCGATGAGATGGGGCGTCGTGTGGAGGTGTCCGCCAGGGATTGACGGGGTGCTCCCAAACACCGCCGCCGCGTATCTCGGAATCCCCATACGAACGAAGACGAAATTTTTCGGTCGATCTATCTTCGATAGCGCGGACTGCATCGTTTTCAACCTTTTCCTGCTTCTTTTTTGCATAAAGGGTTTGATTTTTGCCGCTGTTTTTGTTGCAGACGCACAAAAGCTTTTTTTCCCCAATAAGCTTCGGGCCCCAGTTATGGCTTATTTGACTCGGCCGGTCGGTCCAGCAGCGGCGGGCGCCGATTACCATTTACCACGCGTGCCTTCACTCCCCGGTGGCACGCAAGCCCCCGCGCCAGCGCGCCCTCCCTCCCATGCGGCGTGCTGCACTGGCGTCGGGCACATCTTTCTCATTTGTAACAACTCTCGTTGCCTCACACACACACACACACACGCACACCAACCTGTGCTTGCCCCGCGGGTGGAGCGGAAGGGCTCATAGCTCTGATTAATTCGCTCCCAACTGACTAATGAGTGTGTATCGCCTGTCCGTTTCACTAAAAGGGTTTTGACACGCGCCCGATGGCCCCGGCCGGGGAATGCGCGTGATCCCGGAGAGAGGGGACTCAACACCACCCATCCAACCACCTGCTGCTGCTGCCGCCGCGGTCTATAGGCGTGAGCAAGCAGTTGCCCCGGATAGAATGGGGATTTTGAGCAGCAGCGAAAGATTGAAAAACGCATCGGGATTCTGTGACGGGTTTGCGTGCCTCGGGGCCATCCCGTCCGTGGCGTGCGCGGCCGACGCGCGCCCCTCTCTCGCCACCTTTGGAAACAAAATATAATGGAAGGCAGGAGCGCGCGCGCGAGGCGCAAGCGGCGGCGCAAGCTCACAGGAACTGTTTGATAAACTCGTGTGTTGGGGCCGTCGGATTGTGTGCGCCAAAGCTGACGAGCGATCGCCGACGGATGTGTGTATACAGCGCGACTGTTTCGCCCCGGCTCGCCTCCCGTTCGGGTCAGGTCTGGGCTAACGGTGCGCTCAGACCAAATAAATGTACAAAATGAACAAATTCCATAAGAACTTCTCTGGAAACGCAAGTGTGTGAATGTCGCTCACTTGTAGGTGAGCGATTAACCATTCGTACACTTACGGGGGGTAAACGTGTGAATTTTTTCTAGAAAATTCACACCTTTACCGCCCGTATGTGTATGAATGGATAATCACTCACCTTCCAGTGAGCGACATTCACACACTTGCGTTTCCAGTGTTTCTAAAAAATAAGGAAGGAAAACAATTATTTTGATTCAAAAGAAAATTGATGTTTTATGAAATTACCATCAGATACATAAATGTATGCCCCCTCCTTTTTAAAAAGTTACCACCCTTTAGACAAAGTTTAAACAGGGCCAATATAGTCACGGACAAGACAAGACGCGCGCGTGCGGGTCTTTATCCTGCAGCTGATCGGCGGACCGACGTTTCTCTCGATGCACGAGACCAGTTTGTTGCCGAGGACCACCACTCTGGTCCGCGCGCCCAATACATTCTGTTATCCCATACAGCTCTGCACAGGGACGCTATAGAAGAAAGACTGGTGCATTTCTTTATTACAACGTTTTCTTTGCACAGAGGCAGCTTTGCCGATTACAGTTGCAGCCCGGCGAGTTTGCAGCGCGTGGGGTTATCGCATGGAATATGAAGCCTCGCGGGCAAGGAGGGCAGGCATCTGCTCCTCATATGCGGCCGCTATGATCGGGACTTGTTTTGATAGGCTGCATAGGATGCCTCGCGCACTGGACCTCACAACGAGATTGCGCGCCGAAAGGATTTTCGCCCGGTTGCTGATGTTCCCTGGTGGTTCATGCGGGGTAAATGTTTACAGAAGCGAGGAACTGTTATTGATTGATGGCAAACGGGAAATGGTGCGCGGACCTCCCTCAATAAGTGTGTGTTTGTGTAGGGCGGAAAGGGGGGAGGCTCGGTGGCTCTGCTAATCAGAAATTGCTAGGGAAGATACGGCCCTTCTTCACCTTGACTCGACCCCCCCCCCCTCTCCCTCTCCTTCCGATGGGGTATCCCATCCTCCCTCTGCCCGCCTGTCTGCCCCCTTCCCCCCTCTAACTTCTCCCTGTCGTGTGTGGCCGCTGTGTCCAGATAAGGGCGCCTCTTGTTAGGGCGGTAACCCGAGAGACGTCCGCACCACCCTTGCCCGCCTGCCCGCCCCTTATTTTCCTCCCCTCTGGCTTTCTTCACGCGCTGGCCGCGCCAAGACAACACCAAACGCGAACGGAAGCAAATAAATATATTCTTAGCACCACATCACGTCTGTGTGGAAGCCAATGGAACGAACTTGAGACACGTTAGGGACATACACTGGAGCTGCGCTATGTAGGAAAAGAGCTCCAATTGAAGGAAAATATTTCAGTATTGTCAGGAACGCCATAATGGGCGTTGTAGCGGCAGAAGTGTGAAGAGAAAGAGGCCGAGTGAGGCAATAAGGAAAAAGGGGGAGAGGTGCACATTACAATATATCGTGTGTATAATGCATTCCTCGTCACGTGACACGCGTCAGGAGCCAATCAGATCGTTCGCCCGATTAGAACTAGTGATGGAGCAGACGGGAGTGAGTGAGTGACTCTTCGAAGAGCTGTCTCCCTATGTCTCTTCTTTCTCTTTCTCGCTGTACGGTCGATTTCTGTCTAGAAGTGCAACAGAGACGTGAGGTGGCCTCCGAGATGGTAGAGGTTCTCACTAAACACATCCCTGCCTACGTTGACTTCAAAACACGGGACGGGAGGGAGAGCTACGGAACCACCTCCAAACTCAAAACATCACATACACATTCGAGTTTGCGTGCATGTCGAACGGGTTATGTTATTATTGGTCTGCCGGGGACACCGACGACTGCCAATACTCTTATATGTATTCAAGCGGACAGCTTTAGGTGGGTGCGTCAAGAAAAAGTAAAACAAGAGGGTCGGTTTTATAAGAGACAGCAGCCAGCAGGTGTTGGCAATCAGTTGGCAAGGCGTTTTAAATTATCGCACTTCTTTATTTCTATTCAAATGATTATAAAAGTAAAATCAATAATCCACGGCCATACCACATCCCGTGCCGATAAATGCTAATGAAATCCCAAATCTTGTACAATTTAAAAACTTTCAAAGTAATGAACTCTGTTTTTCCCATGCAGGATCAGAGCAATTTCACCGGTCAACCCAATGTGTACGTACTCGCTCAAGTGCATTATTCCAGGTACTAGAAAATATTTAGCATAATATAGTGATTATTTTTACGATTTTTTCAGGACTAATAGTCTGGACATCGGGAAGTCTTCGGCATCAACAAAAATCCTCACCCCAGCGCAACTAGTGAGTACATTTTTCTCGATGAACTTTTAGGAAGTTTGCAGAAACCTTTTCAGAACATGAGAATATTTAATCGAAAGATTAAAAAAATGCCTCAAATTTCCCATTCATCTTTACTAGTTCTTCTGTTTTACCACGCAGAGGAGAAAAAAGTGGAAGAACAAGAAAAGCAGCGCCAAAAAACGGCTGAAGGAGTTAGCGAAGCGGCAGCAGACAAATGTAAGTACACATTTTTAAAGTGGCAATATGGCAGTACACAATTAAAAGTATATTGAAGTTTTTTAGTAAATTTTTACTCTTGGCGGAACCATGTAGAGGACATCTACTGCAGTGATCACGGTTCGGCCACTGGCTGGCCACTCTGTTGTCACTCGCGCATGTCCCTCATAAGTCCGTCTCTCTCCTACCACCAAGTGCTGTCGTTATCCGTGACCCCTGCCGTTGCCTCGAATTACATATTTAATTGGCTTTTAGATCAGGAGAAAGAAGCCGAACATAACAAGCCTTCAGCTGTCTTTCGGAAATCGTCTGCCAAAACAGTTGCAAACAGTCTATTTCCGAAAAACAGTTGAAGACTTGTTATGTTCTGGCTTGTTATTCCTGATTTTTTGTATACCTATAATTTACCTCATTTAAATCTTGCGAAGTAATAACATTTGTTTTTCTCGCGCAGAATCAGAGTAATGACACCGGCAAAGCATATGTGTACGTACTTGCTTACGAGGTTTTTTTTCCAAGAACTTAAACATGTACTGATCTCTTACAATTTTTACAGGACTAACAGTTTAGATATGGAGATGAAAATGTCTTCTGCAGCAACTGCAACTGGAACCCCAGAAGCACACGTTCGTACAATATTTTTCCTACTAAAATTATTTAAAAAAATATAATCGAAAGTCCACCCCCATTCCATCCCGTGCCGATAAATGCAAATGAATCCCCAAATCTTGTACGATTAAAAAACTTTCAAGTAATGGAGTCTGTTTTTCTCATGCAGGGTCAGAGCAATTTTACCGGTCAACCCAATGTGTACGTACTCGCTCAAGTGCCTTTTTTTCAGGTGCTAGAAAATGTGTAGCATGAAACAGTGATTATTTTTACAATTTTTGCAGGACGAACAGTCTGGACAACGGGAAGTCTTCTGCACCAACAAAAACCCTAACCCCAGCGCAACTAGTGAGTCCATTTTTCTCGATGAACTTTTAGGAAATTTGCTAAATCTTTTCGGAACTTGACAAATTTTATCGAAAGATTAAAAAAATTACCTCAAATTTTCCATTCATCTTCAAAAGTTTTTCTGTTTTCCTACGCAGAGGCGAAAAAAGTTGAATAACAAAAGAAGCAGCGTCAGAAAGCGGCTGAAGGAGTTGGCGAAGCGGCAGCAGACAAATGTAAGTACACATTTTTTAAGGGGCAATGCGGCAGTATTAATTAAAGAGTATATCAAAGTGTCATCAGTAAATTCTCACTCTTGGTGGAAACATGTAGGGGTCATCTACTGCAGCGATCACGGTTGGGCGGCTGGCGGGCCACTCTGACATTCGCGCAGGTCACCCATAAGTTCATATCTCTCCTGCCACCCGCCGCTGGCGTTATCCGTGGCCTCTGCCCTTTTTCTGAATTTGAAAAACTTTCTAAGTAATAAACTTTCTTTTTCTTTGTGCAGGATCAGAGTAATGATATCGGCGCACCAAATGTGTACGTACTCGCTTCCCAGGTATTTCCCAGGATCTTGAAAATGTACTGATTTGTTGTTATTATTTTTACAGGACTAACAACTTAGACATGGAGATGCCTTCTTTAGCAACTGCAGTTGCAACTGGAACCTCAGAAGCACAAGTACGTACATTATTTTTGATTCAAGTGATTCTTAAGTAAAATTAAAAGTTCACTTGCATCATGCCATACCCGATTAAGTGTGGATGAATTTCCAAATATTGTAAAATTGTACGAAAAAAATCATAGTTTATAAACTTTGTTTTTCTTATGCAGGACCTGTGCAAGGACACTGGTGAACCAAATTTGTAAGTACTCGCTAACCAGCTATTTTCCAGGAACTTGAGCAGTACCGAGTACGAAACAGTGTCTATTTTATCTCTTTTTCCACAGGACTGACAGCTTAAACATAAAGATGCCGTCTTCTGCATGAACTAAAATTCAACACCAAGGCAACTAGTAAGTACATTAATCCTTCTTGGTACAGGCCAGGGCGTACACTAATTCCTGCAGGAGAACAGTTTTGACCACTAAAGGTAACTTATTGTGTAGCCGGTATGGTGAATTAACACAGCAAAAAAAAAAAAAAAACTGTCTGGGATCCGAAGGAAAAGGGGAAAACTTTGAGAAACCCGCCTAGGTTAAAGAAGTCTCCTCAGGTTTTGAGAATTTTATCTATATGTAAAGAACATTCCCTCAATTTCACACTTTGCTCAACGCTTTCATCTGATCTTTTTTACGCAGAGGCGGAAAATCTTTCAGAAAGAGAGAAACCGCGCCAAGAGGATGCTGAAGAACTTGGTTAGGCAGCAGATGACAAATGTGAGTGCACTATTTCTAAGTAGTAGATACGTTGAAAATTATGTTGAATCCACTTAGGAACCATGATTGACCAACATAACCTTTTCTTAGATATTACTTGAAGCTTCTGTCACTTTGTCTTTCGCAGGCCGTAAAATTGACTAGAGATAAAAGGAAAATGGAAGGAAAAACGCACTGAAGAGTAGGAATACGTCGGCGGGTCGCGTGGCGGCAGGAATAAACAAATAAGACTTTTGTTTTTGGTTACTGGGAATTTATTAAACTAATTAAACCAATTTATGTAGTTTTTATAATGATTCGCTCTATGAACACGCAGTCCTTTAACTCTACTTGAAATTGAACGGTCGTCTTTGATCCCTCCCCAACTATTTAATATCTAAAATTCAGTCATGAGCGACACGGGCGCCATTTCTCGGTGACGGTCAGTTCCCGACGGCCAGATCCACACGGGAACGGCTTGAACTACTGCTGCTTGTTCTTGTTGCACCGGCATGCGACCGCTTTACTAACAACGTCGTATTTTTCAGACTAAACTTTTCGTGTTCAAGCCAGTACTTGCTCTCGTTTGTCGCTTCGCACCTAGTTTATTTAAATTTCTTTAAGGGAAGTGCCACGCTTGGCGTCCAGACGGTGCGCGGCGTGATTTCAGAGACCATTAGAGCCTGATACTTGTATGTTGGATGAGCACACAGGGAGGGAAGGAAGCAGCGCGAAGGCGCACCGCCAGGCTAGGGTAACCCATTAGGGCCCTGTTCAATAAAACCGGTCGTCTTTTCATACACGACTTTCTCCCCGAACCCCCCCCCCCCCCCCTCTCGAGCTCTGCTGACGTTTGCGACGTCTTAATTCTATATCGAATACTGACTATACAGATCGGGGGGAGCTGGAGACGAGGGGAGGAAGGGGAGGGCGGGGGGCTATCTATATTCTACAGGGCTCATGAAGTGAGGACGTATAAGCAGGATGAATCGCGCGCACACATTCGACACATTCTCGCTCACACACACACACACACGTCGGTGGTGTGGTAACGTCGTTAATTTACGGCCTGCTGGCGCGTATTCTGCTAATTTCGCGAATGCGCGGCGTTGACCACAACATGTTGAGCCGCGCGGTGGGCGCCACACGACATGGACCGGTCCCGGTCGCGGCTGCTGAGCAGCAGGCTCATCAGTAGTGCAGCAACTAGTACTCGGCACCGGGGAGGTCTCTAGCCCAAATGAGGGGGGGGGGGGCGAGTAACTCTAGACCTCCTTCCTCCGTGCATTGTGCGATGATAGCCTATCGCGGGGAGGAAGAAGGGGTTGCGCGTTGCCGCCAAAGGAGCGGGCCGTGTCCGGGCGGGGCCGGTATGGGGCGTGGCCGGGACCATCCCCCGGCCTCACACGCTTTTGACACTATTTTGCCGACAAACGCGAGCAGAGGTTTGATTACGTGGCGGCACCCGCTTTGCTTCTCGGGTATCAGGAAAGGACCTTGGCAGGCAGAGAGAGAAAGAGAGAGACTTGGAGGAAAGGAGGAGGTTATATACTGCGGGAGGGGCACGGGTACGTAGCATCCTCACACCCTGCTCGCCCTCCCGAGTCGGGAGCCCCCTCACTGCCTTGCTTGTCCCGCGCGTACCAACGCGTATGCCCACAAATATGACATTCCTGCACTGAGCGGGACTCTTGCATCTTGAATGTGCCACACAAATTAAAAGTATCCCTAAACGCATCCGAACGTATTCTCCGTATTCCCACTCTGGGCAGCATTGGACTTGCTTGGGCCCTTGCGAGTCTCGGATGCACTCCACGCGGACGGGGCCATTCCAATGTGATGGGAGGAATATTGCATCGAGACGCTGCTGGACTGCTCGCTCTCCTGGATCCTGGACTGCGAGTCCCGGGCGGTTCGCGGGCAGCTTGTGACGTGCGACGTTCACGAGGATACGCGGACACAACATTCGCCCGACCGAATGCGCAAGCTTTCGAACCAGCTTTCAAACACGCGCTTTCAAACCTCAAACGAAGCATTTATTTCCCTCGCTGCTCTACTGATTGCGTCCGTTTGACGCTTTGTTTTCCTGCCCGCCGCCGATATCACACGCGGCCGCCGCCGTTGAGCTTGTCCTCATCTTATTCCCCGCGCGCGTATCGAATGTCGGCGTGTGATTCGGAGAGAGGCGACGATAGACGGTCCATTGTGGCTTTGATACACCTGTGCCAGCGCTGCAGCCGCCTGTTGAATGGGCCCCGGGCCGCCGCCCCACCTGCGCGCGCCCGAGCTATCAACCAGGAGCCAATTTTACCCACCGGGAGTTTACATTTCTCCGACTGAATTTATTTTTCATTTCTCGTGTCCTAGGTAAGTTATTTATAGTATTGGGATAAACCCTTCTTTCTGCTCATGTGTTTAAGACAAAAACATGA
>NW_026267197.1:863068-863748 GCF_000697945.3 Frankliniella occidentalis
TTTTACAGGACTGACAGTTTAGACATGGAGATGAAAATGTCTTCTGCAGCAACTGCAACTGAAAATCCAAAAGCACACGTTCGTACAATATTTTTTCTACTCAAATGATATAAAAATATATAATCGAAAGTCCACCTCCACTCCACCCCGTGCCGATGAATGCAAATGAACCCCCAAATCTTGTAAAATTTAAAAACTCTCAAAGTAATGGAGTCTGTTTTTTTCATGCAGGATGAGAGCAATTTTACCGGTCAAACCAATGTGTACGTACTCGCTCAAGTCCATTTTTCCAGGTGCTAGAAAATGTGTAGCATGAAACAGTGATTATTTTTACAATTTTTGCAGGACTAACATTCTGGACATCGGGAAGTCATCTTCTGCATCAACAAAAACCCTAACCCCAGCGCAACTAGTGAGTACATTTTTCTCGATGAACTTTAAGAAATTTGCTAAATCTTTTCGGAACTTGACAAATTTTATCAAACAATTTTTAAAAATTACTCAATTTTATTTAATATGACAAGTTCTTCTGTTTTCCTACGCAGAGGCGAAAAAAGTGGAAGAACAAAAAAAACAGCGCCAAAAAGCGGCTGAAGGAGTTGGCGAAGCGGCAGCAGACAAAGGTAAGTACACATTTTTTAAGTCGCGCCGAAAGGATTTTCGCCCGGTTGCTGATGTTC
>NW_026267197.1:864398-865111 GCF_000697945.3 Frankliniella occidentalis
AGGAAAGGACCTTGGCAGGCAGAGAGAGAAAGAGTATTAATTAAAGAGTATATCAAAGTGTCATCAGTAAATTCTCACTCTTGGTGGAACCATGTAGGGGACATCTAATGCAGTGGTCACGGTTCGGCCACTGGCTGGCCACTCTGTTGTCGTCCGCGCGTGTCCCTCATAAGTCCGTCTCTGTCCTACGACCAAGTGCTGTCGTTATCCGTGACCCCTGCCTTTGCCTGGAAACAGATATTTCCTTAGTTTTTGGATCAGGAGGAAGAAGCGGAACATATCAAGCCTTCAGCTGTCTTTCGGAAATCGTCTGCCAAAACAGTTGCAACGCAGTGTATTTCCGAAAACAGTTGAAGACTTGTTATGTTCTGGCTTGTTCTTCCAGATTTTTTGTATACCAATAATTTACCTCATTTAAAATCTTGCGAAGTAATAACATTTGTTTTTCTCGTGCAGAATCAGAGTAATGACACCGGCAAAGCAAATGTGTACGTACTTGCTTACGAGGTTTTTTCCAAGAACTTAAACATGTACTGATCTCTTACAATTTTTACAGGACTAACAGTTTAGATATGGAGATGAAAATGTCTTCTGCAGCAACTGCAACTGGAACCCCAGAAGCACACGTTCGTACAATATTTTTCCTACTAAAATTATTTAAAAAAATATAATCGAAAGTCCACCCCCATTCCATCCCGTGCCGATAAATGCAA
>NW_026267197.1:873587-875061 GCF_000697945.3 Frankliniella occidentalis
GGGGAAATTGAGCTTTGCCTTCTGTGAGAGCGAGCACTCTGCACGGTGTGGTGCATGTCGCGGACCACACCAGTGTTGGAGAACGTCCCTCTTCTTCGTGCGGTTTCCAGACGCGCGCGCGCGTGTGTAGCTGCCAATGGAGTCATCACACTGCGGACCGCATAGCCGTGCAAGAGCCAAAGAGCCACGTAAGTGCCGGCGTCCTCCGGCCGAGATGAGACTGTGCCGGCCCCGGCCGAGTCACCTGGGCCGCCAATGGGTTGAGTCGCTTGACTGGGCTTGAATGCGGGACGGGACGGGTGAGCCTGCGGCCCGGCCTGCTTGTCCGCGGCCAGGCGCAGCCGGACCCGCGGCGTGGCGGGTCGTGGCGGGGATGATGGCATATTCCTCACACCCGGCTGCGCATGCGCCGCCGCCTGGCCGCCGCCGCCGTGCGCGAGGACAGCGTCGTGCATATGATGCGTTTGTCCCCCCGCCGCCGGTCCCGGTGGTGGGTGCGAAATGTTGGCTCGCTTTGGGAAGCTTTGAGAACCGCTAACATGGAAATCCGATTACGGCCCAGCTGCTTTGGTATAACGTGTGACCGCCGCGCCGGGACGTGTGGCGGCGGGGCTGACTAAAGCGGGATGACTGCTTATTCGCACAGGCGGCGCACGGCGGTTCGAGTGCGTTGAGCGAGAGGTACTCCACTATAAATTCCGGCCTGCACAGATTTTTCAGTTTTTAGTAGATGATACGTAGTTTCATCAGCTTGTACTGTCGTCCCACAGTTGAAAATTCGTTAGTTACAGCCGTAGGTTCAAGAAAAATGTGTCCAGCGTTAAGCGCTTAATTCATATTTTTGTGATTTTTTCCTCTTTTTTACCGTCTCTCCCTTTTTCTGATTTTTTCTGGTTTTCTCTAAATTTTTTTCTTTGATTTTGGTGTAATTTCTTCAATTGTTCCTGATTTTTGTTGGAAAGTGAACCCCTTTTTTTTGCAGTGGAGTACCATTTTGCGGCGAGCGTTTGACTATATTTTCAACATGATTACAAGACTTCGCGTTCTGAAACATTAATACTAGTTTTTGTGGATACTTACTGTGTGTCGAACCTTGATAATGGTAGCCGACTCCGACTATCAAGCGGGCTCCCTTGGCGGCAGCTCTAGTATGAATGAAGACGTTCAGAAGTAACCCAATACCAAATAATCGCGAGAGGGGGCAGCCGGGTTGGAGCAGCGTAACATATCTACCCTCCCTCATTCAGGGTCGGGGTAGGGATCCGGATCCCAGATCAGGCCGCCGCCACTGTCGGGGCCCTGACTATTTGGGCGTGCTCGAATTGCAGAAAATGCGCAACAGTCTTTTGCCGATGAGCGGCGCACTGGCGTGGTGGCGTCTCCCGGCCGGCCGGTCGGAGCCGAGACTCGAGACTCTCCTCGGGGCGCCCACGGGGCGTTCCCAGGCTAATGAATAGGGTGCACGGCAGTAACC
>NW_026267197.1:875409-879849 GCF_000697945.3 Frankliniella occidentalis
GTAAAGGTAGTCGCGACTATGTTCATTTGTGTGGACAAAGGGTTTGTTTTTCCTGTGTGATTTGTGTGAAGCTTAGGGGAGGAGAGGAGGGGGGGGTATCCACTTGTGTTTCCTGTAGCTCAGGGGTGGCGGGTGGCGGGCCCCTCCTCCACCCAAAGTGGTGTACGTAATCACCCATTTATATCTGTTCCGCGACCGAAAGAGGCACATCCTCCACCCTGCCCGGCGCGCGCGTCCGTCCTCTGCACCGCCCAAAATGACCATCAAGCCAGCAATAATAGACCTGATCGTACAGTACGACGGGGCTGCATCGTATGGCCCTGGCTCTGCCATTTCATTCACAAAACTGGCCCATTACCCCGCCTGAATGGGTGCCGTGGGCGATGCACTGCGCACGGGGAGATGAGGCGCACCGGCGGGGAAAGGTTTCCACCGATATAGAGTTTCAACGGGCGCGGGACCTGTTGAGGGAAAACAAACATTATTGTTGTCTCGGACTGGGATGTGGCCATCGCGATGCTCTCTCTCTCTCTCTCTCTCTCTCTCTCTCTCTCTCTCTCTCTCTCTGCTGGCGCCTCTTCCGGTCTCGCCGTCCTGCCGCTCCGTTTGCTGCTGCTCGTCCTGTTCGTCTCGCCAGTCAATCGGCGCCTGGCTGGGCGGCGCTGGCGGGGCTGCTGGACCAGGCTGTCGGGGTGCCCGCCACCGCCGGGCGACAGGTTGCTCCGCTCAGACGGGCGGATGGACGCCGGACGAACGCGGACAAGCGGGAGACGAAGTTACAGGCGCCGCCACCATACATTGGAAACGCCATTGTGAATGTCACACAATTTAAGTGTGTAAGCGCCCATTTATACACTTATAATAAAGGGTGTGAATTTTCCTTTGATCTTCACAAACTCACAAACTTGTGCCTCCATGTGTAGTTGGCGTTCACACCTTACAAGTGTGCAACATATTCACACTTAGGTTTTCGCACTGATAAACTAAGTGTTCAACTGCTCAAGACTTGTAAGTGTGCAACTACAAGTTGAATAATTGCAAGTGTGTAACTCCGTAGTCGTACACTTGCAAGTGTTAAACTCGGTAGACGTGCACTTGCAAGTGTGCAACTCCTTAGTTTCACACTTCCTTAGATTGGACGCTTACTTTGTAGGAAGTGTTCAACCGAGCAGTTGCACACTTGCAAGTGCACACCTACCGAGTTGCACACTGCAAGTATATTTAACTTGCAGTTGCACACACTTGCAAGTATTTACCTTAAGTTGCACACTTAGAAGTGTTGAGCAGTTGGACACTTAGTTTATGAGTGCGGTGCGCCGTCTGTTCGTCGCTCTAAATATCAGATTGATGTTCAAAGATTTCTGTATCACCCCCCGATAAGAAAGTTCTATTAATTTTGCACTGCGAAATTGATGCGAAGCATAGTGCTCTCTTTCTGGATGGAACGCAGCCGTAACAGGTAAGCAGCGACCACGCCTCCAAAAAAGAGAATTGAGACGCCCTCTGTTGTGTCATCATCCGCCAGATGTCAAACCTACAGATACCGATACCACACACACACGCAGACGCTTTGTTTTTGGCGCCCGACTTCTCCGGAAAAATATAAATTGAGACGTTTTGTCGGTGATTCACCTCACCCCCCATTACATGTGCCTGTATGGGCCGCCGGTCTGGGCTTGGGGGCCACTGCTGATAATTACCTGTAATGGGGGCGGATGAGCCTGGCCCATCCCTCTACACTGTTGCAAAATAATGAAAAAATAAAAGAAAGTAAATGCGAAATGATGGCGGTCAAAATATAATAATGCCCAAAAGCGGAACGTTTGCGAAAACAGCATCAACAACATCAGCGTTATTTTAAAAATAATTGCAGATTCTTTTTGCAGTATGTTGGTCGTGTCCCTTCTCTGCCCCCAGCATCATTATGTATGATTGCGGATTGTCTGGGCTCCCAGTGCAGTGCGGGCGCCCACTGCCAGTGCGGCTCTGCGCGGCTCGCTTCGGAGCGAAACCCAATCCGGTCTAGACGGACACACACAGCCGGATGCCCAACAAGCAGTCCACCGCAGCGTCTGCGCGCCGCCGAGGAAGTAAGTGCACTGCTCTCGAATAAAATGTCGTTTCCTCGAGATTTCTTGACGAGGAAAAATTATTGCAAGGGGGCAGCGTCCTTTGAGCGTCTTCGACCGAGGAGAAACACGTCGATGATAGGGTCAGGTCGGGTAATAAATGCACACCCCACAAGTGGGTAATAAATGCACACTGGATTTTAAAATATTTCCCTCTAGTTTGACGGCAACATCTATATACCAAATGAAACGTCATAGTTTCTTCTATCCAAAGGAATAATTCGTTTTTAAGTAGAAAATGCCTGTCATGTTCAAAATAACCTGTAAGTCAGACCTCAAAATCTAGCTCTCAAAACTTTCCCACCGCGAGGTAAAAAGTTCTACCAAAAGCTCATTAAAAGTCTTTCTTCGCGACGAACTCTATGTGCAAGTTACAGCTGAAAGTCCCCCGAATCTAATGGTATAATCGGAATTTTCAAGTTGTAAGTCGTCTTTTTACTAGAAGCGTTTGAATGAAACGTCTAATAAATGCACACCCCTGAGGGTAAAAAATGCACACCGTGCGGGGAATAAATGCACAGCCTGAAGCACCTCGGGTAGCGCACGCCTAAAAGAAAAGAGACACTGACGGTGGATTTGCGATAATATTGTACAAGGTCCTGGCTACGGTTTCAATTTTTTCTGATTTTTTTACATTTTTTCTTGATTTTTCTGATTTTTTCCGATTTTTTCCCGCCGATTTTGGAGAAAATTGGCGAAATCCGGCCAGAATCGGGCAAAATCGGCCAAAATCGGCCAAAATCGGCCAAAATCGAGCAAAGTTGAGCAAAATCGGGATCTCTCTAAAATCGGCGGGGAAAAATCGGAAAAAATCGGAAAAAATCGGAAAAAATCGGGAAAAATCAGAAAATATCAAGAAAAAATAAAGGAAAATAAGAAAAATTGAAATCGTAGTCAGGACCTTGGACAATGGGTAGGTACGCCTTGTGCTCGCGATACGCACATGCACATACCGATTTTTATAGGCCCCATTTTTATCAATAATTACAGATTTTTACCAATTTTTACGGATTCTTACCGATTTTTAAGGATTTTTACCGATTTTTGCCGATTTTTACTGAATTTTACGGATTTTTACCGATTTCGACCAATTCTTACCGATTTTTACAAAAATCGGAGAAAATTGGAGAAAGTCGGAGTTGATTAGAGAAGCCCAAAATCATAGCAGTCATCGCCTCGTGTACATATTTTACTCTTTGGAGGGTTAAAAGTGCACTAAAAAGGAATGTGCAACTTTTACCCGCCGCTGTGCATTTATTAGCCACGTGGAGGGTAAAAAATGCACAGTGTTTTTCCCTTATTGTCGCTAAAGTATAGACTTTTTTGGCGATATTACACTTCTAAATTGTACTTTGACTGTTTCTTCACCTTTCTGAACACGCGACAACTTCACATGCACCATAGTATAGCTCTAAACGAGAAAGATTTGTTTTTGTGCATTTATTACCCGACCTGACCCTATCCCATTCAATCCGAGCGATCCTAAACGATTGGACGACAACGCGACGTCGTCGTTCCGGCCGGGCGCGCGCGGGGAGCTGGTTCCCATGGGCGCGCCCGGGAGGTAGGCCCGCCCGGCGGACTGCTGTGCGCCGAGGCGGTGCCTAACGCGCCGCGGGCTCCGCGACGGGGCGCCGGCCTTCGTCTGGAGCAGCTCCGCGACCAGCACGGGGTCCATTGTGGGGTCCGGCAGTCGGCGGCGGCGGTGGGGCACTTGGACGTCTCTGGGGGGGATGCTCCGTGCGTGTGCTGCCCGTCACGCCCTGCCCCGCCCCACCACGGCCCGCCCCGCCCTGCCACGCCCTAGCCCCGCCCTAGCCCCGCCCCGCCACGCACCACCGGGTGGACCACCACTACCTTGCGGCCGCCGTGCTCCAGACCCCCCGTGCGTACTGATGGGAACACATTTGTTCTATCTGAACTTTTACTGCGGCCCCCAGGACCCAACTCCTTCGCCACCACCCACGCGGGGCACACTCGGGACCTGCTCCCGCACTGCCCTGAGGGGGGCGCTAAGATGCCGCCGCCGCCCTTCTTGCCCTTAACACGTAGAAACGCATAAAATGGGGGCCGTAAAGCAGCAAAGGAGTTAAAGGTAAGGAGGGAAGATTCGCAGCTGCAGTGAGTGAGGAGGAGGTCTGCGTGTGCTAGGGTTGTTGCTGGCGATGATGAGCGTGCGACTGGTCGTCACGTTTGGCTGCTGCGAGGGACTCGCCCTAAATATCAGATTGATGTTCAAAGATTTCTGTATCACCCCCCGATAAGAAAGTTCTATTAATTTTGCACTGCGAAATTGATGCGAAGCATAGTG
>NW_026267197.1:879899-889433 GCF_000697945.3 Frankliniella occidentalis
GGGGCGCTAAGATGCCGCCGCCGCCCTTTTTGCCCTTAACACGTAGAAACGCATAAAATGGGGGCCGTAAAGCAGCAAAGGAGTTAAAGGTAAGGGGGGAAGATTCGCAGCTGCAGTGAGTGAGGAGGTCTGTGTGCGAGAGGGTTGTTGCTGGCGATGATGAGCGTGCGACTGGTCGTCACGTTTGGCTGCTGCGAGGGACTCTCCATCACGAAGGTGATGCCTGCCGCCCCCCACCCCCTCCCCCAATCTCCCTAGCCCTCCCCTCCCTCACCGACAGGTTGCAGACCACGCGGAGAGAGTGATGCCTGTCTCGGGCCGTACACAGAAGGGGCGGTGCTGGTGAGGCGGCGTGTGGGGCGTCGGGGTCGGTGGGCCCCTCGCGGGTCCGCCCGCACCACCAACAGCACCGCACCATGTGCGGTCTGCATCATTGTCACCCACGAAAGCTCTAGCAAGTGCATCATCATAATGTTTCTAACTTGTGTATACGCAAGTGTTGTGTTGTCCGACTCCTAAATCCCATTGTCGCAAGCCGGTCAAACTACACCTTCATACATCTATCATTCTGAACTCAGGTTTGTGTCCGAGGCTTAGCCCTGCGGCCCTGCGGTCCGCATTTGGTGGATCTTGAGCAGCAGCAGGGCGGGCCGATATTTGTGTGTTGCACAAAGAAGCCTTTGTGGGGCCCAAACCACCCTCCCCGCGCGTGTTTGCGTGCGATACCCGGGGAGGGGGGGGGGAGCTGTTTGCATCGACCTGGTACTACTTGGCCTTGATGCCGAAACGCCTTGACCTGGCTGGCGCCACGTGCCTCTGATTGAACGGAATTGGGTTGACGATGGCGCCATACAGATAGGCACCCGTGGCCCACCAACAATTTTACACGATTTGCAGCCCCATCCCTTTTTGTGATTTGTGAATCTCCTTTTTTGAAAGGGCATTTTTTTTACGATATGCGCGCCGAGCGTGTTGTTTACCCAGATGACAACCTGTGAAGAGACACGCGTGCCTAGCTTTCTAAGAATCGTATCATCTTCGAGAAAACCTATACATTTCTGCTACAAGCGTGTCGGTTTTTGCCTTTTGGCCTTGTTGGCTTTGGCGGCGGCGGCGTTGGTCCAGCAGCAGTCGGATCGCATCTCCCGCTCCTCGGAAGCTGCGGCGTGCGGCCCGTGCGTGTGTGTGTGTGTGTGTGTGTGTGTGTGTGCGTGTGCGTGCGTGTGCTGTGTTTGCGGCGAGGTGGCGGCCAGGCCCGGCCGCTCTGCCCCGTAAAAACAAAACTCGGGTCTATGTGGCCGACGGATAGGCTGACGGACAAGAAGACGGCTTCTGCTCAGTGTGCGCCGCGGCCTCCGTCTGTGTGTTGGTGCTCGCCCGTCCGTGTGCGTGCGTGGAGGAATCTGATGAGGCAGCAAACGTACGGCGTGGGACCCCGCGGACGTGTCGATACCAAAGTCGATCAACAAGCCGCGGACTCTTCCCGAGAATTTGACGTTGGTTTCGACGTCATAGACGGAAGGGAGGGAGGGTGCGCTATGTGCTTCTGAATCTCGTGCGGTCTTACCGGGTCTTACACAAGGTGTTAGTCAGTTAGACACTTGACAACAGCAACGGCAGAGTCGTGTGTAAGAGAGACAGAGCGCTGGCACACTCCTAATGTAAGAAGCGTATGAGTCCTGCTCGAGCACACATGCCCATGTGCTCGCACAATACGCCCGCATCGGAGCACACGTCGATGACGGTCTGCTTGGCGTCCTCAGCGCATAGAGAGCCCCCCGTGCACACGTGCGGCTGCAGCAGGTCTGGGGGCGTAAATCTGGACGTGAAGATAGCGGCTTATTGCTCGGCTAGTGCTCCGAAAGGGCCCTTGCCTGTCTCTCCAGCGCCCGTAAAAATTGTGGAACGTAAAAGTTTTGAGAGACAAATGTGTTTTTGTGTAGAGTGGTGGTATGGTGGTGTTGGTGAAAATGGTGTGGTCCGGTCGTAAAACTAGGTGAATCGGTGTCCTGTCCCTGTCCTCCCCCTGAGGCTGTGGCCTGCGCTCTGCTTCGTTTGGGTGGGTTCGCCTATGAGCCTGCGACTCATGGCCGTCGTACGGGACGATCCATTAACCTGTTTTGATGACTGGAAAGACATAATTTTGTTTATGAATATTTTGCCCACAGATCGGGTCCTAAAAGCAGTTTATGAAGTCGTTTGGGTGACATTTCGGCAAAGTTCACAGGGAAGCGACCGCCTCGCTCTGTATGGTCTTTCCTCTAAACTTCGTTATTTGTGTTTCGAAACGGGGTGTGTAGGGAAATATGGGTTATGCGTAATAGAAGTCTGGAGTAGTAAACGAAGAAAAACACCTTTAGAGTTTCTCACACGTCTTGGCGGACCTTTGGAAGGGCACTTTGAGGGCTGCCCAGGTGGAAGGAAAGAGGAGAAGCAGCCAGAGGAAAAGTTGGAAAAAACGATCACAGGGAAAAGAGAAATGCACGCGCAACGACCGCATGTCCTATGTGAACGCACTGCGGGTGGGGCCGTCGGAGGAAGGGGAGGGGAGCGAAATATATGTACTGTTTTAGTTGGACTTGTTTCCGCAATTTGCTTTGTCCTGCTGGGGGTGGCCAGTCGTCCGGAAGGACGCAGGAGCGGCGTCCGAGCCATTAGAGGGACAACAAGGGCACCCCCGCGGACTCGCCGCCACGCCCCGCCACGCCCCGCCCCGCCCCGCCACGCCCCCTGGCGGCGCGCTGGCCCGCGGGACCGCGCCAGGACATTGTGCTTCCCTCAGGTGGAAGAGCGCGCTGCATGTGGGTGCGGTGCGCAAGCACAAAATCTACCTCAGATTTTATTTTTTTCCAATGCGCAATTCGTCGTCATAAATCCCGCCTCATCATTGGCAGCCCCGACCAGCGGGAAGCGCGGGCTGGAGTATTTATTGTTGTGATTGACTTCACGGTTCCATCGGGAGCCCGCTGGGTGTGAAGTCGACGCGACTCTCCCACGGCTGGAATCGCTTTGGAGCAAGTGCAGTCAAGTATCGGTGAATAATGAGCGATGTTTCGATAGTCGGGCGTCTTGCGAAATCCGGTGAAATCTAGCTAGACTAGGGAGCTATAAAACGCTTTCAAAAACCAATGCAGAGACCAGGCCAAAGTTGTAACACCCCATCGCGACCACACGCCCGTAGCTCTTCTTCCCTCAGGATTTTCTCCTCCTCCTCCTCCTCCTCCTCCTCCTCCTCTAACGTTAAGATATCCTCGAAACCTCCTTTTGCTGTTTGGTTCCCGATGACTCTCAAAAGAGGCGCCACTTATGGCGTTTAAAGAATATTTTATAGCCACTGAAAATTACATCATGACCTGTTTCTGAGAACTATCAGCCGGGCACCTTTTATCTGATGATGTGTTTGTGTGTCTGTGAATGAGTTGAGAGAGGGGAGTGAGAGGGAGAGCGAGCGAGAAATGGTAGAGAGATGAGGGATATTGGGCACTACTTGCACAAAACGGAGCTTATTCATTCGGAAATGCTGCTGGTCTGCTGACTGAATATTGTGAAGTAAATTAAAAAGAGAAATTAATGAGAAATGGTGCTACATAAATCTTGATATGGTCGCGAACGACACGAGACGGTCGTCGGGTTGACGAGGGAGAATATGTGTGTGTGAGTGCCGCAGCCCGTGTTTTTTTTTTTTTTTTCGTGTTGCTGTTGTGTGTGATGACCGTCGGACGTTCGCGTGCCCGTTTGAGTTCCCAGCACCCATATAGTACGGACGGCTCCGGACGAATGGATATTTTTATCAATTGGTCGAGCGACAGGGACTCTTTGTCGCTGACCGCGGCTCTGGACCGCGGCGGGGCACGCCGCGCCGTCATAGTACATGTTGTGGACAATGTGGGTGCACGCCATGCACGCACGCACGCAAACGATGCCCTGTCCTGTTTTTCGTTCACTTTAAAATAAGGTGCGACAAAATTTTGTCCACAAAACTGTAATTTCAGTTATTCTCGTTTTCTAAATCCAACAAAAATGTCTTTGCACAGAGTTATTTTTAGAAATATATGTATTTATTTACTTCTTTGGTTATTTTGAGCCTATTGAGGATTTGATTTGGTTGCGTACGACAGCCATCAACCAAAAATATTTAAATCATCTAACGTAAAATTTGCCAGCGCAAAAAAGTGTCTTTTCTCTGTGGATGACTAGACGTGACACGCAGTAGACAAGTACGTATTTTGCTTACCTTTGCCACCCGCTCCCCTCTCTCCGCGCGTCGTCGAGGGGAGTGGCGGGGCGGGGTGGGCGCGACGCGGCGCGGGCGGGGGTGCGACAAGTGTGAAACAATGAAGTGGTTGGCGCTAACGACGCGCGTGCGTGCCGCGACAATAGGCGCTCCGGCAGAGTGAGGGTCGCGTGCCGAGGAGACGGACACCATCAAACTGCTCGGGGTGGGGCGTCGTCGTCCTCAAGGCGGGGGCAATTGTGCAACATTTCGGGCTGCACACCTCTCGCGGCTAGAGAGCAAAATTCACCGGAAAAACAAAGGTAAAACCTCTCTGGGTAAAACTTCGTGCCTTTTAAAGTTGCTAAATTTGAATGCCTTTACAGAGGCTCGAAAGTGTCCAAAGGCATTAAAATTTAGTACATTTTGGGCATTTTCGGGGGCGGGACCGACGTGTCGGTCCGCTACCCATTTTCGTGCCTTTCCAGGGGTGTGAATTTTTTAGTGCCTCTGTAAAGGCACGAAATTCATTCAATCCCAAGAGGGGTGTTGATTGCTACCTTTGCTTTTCCAGTGTTTACGTGAATCGGGGGTAATGCATTTGCACCAGCATACTAAAATTAAGCTTTCTACAAACTTGGTTATAGCATTGATATCGATTGATATGCCATATGTTAAATGGCCTGTTTCACGTGTGTGGTGCTGGTCCGGACGACGTGCCGTATCAGTAGTAGTGACTACATAGGCGAACCCCGCGCGACCGGTTCGACCAAGAGACACAATGCTCGCACCCTGTCACTACTTTGGTGTGATGCCCACAGGGCCAAGGGCCGCGCAAACGTAGCTTGAGTTACCTAATCGTTCTTCCCCCCCCCCCTCTCTCTCTCTCTCTCTCTCTCTCTCTCTCTCTCTCTCTCTCTCTCTCTCCTCCGGTGGCGCGGGTGGGACAGGGACAGGGACCTATCGCTGCGATCGGCGCTGCCTCCTGGGCGGCAGGCGGCAACCGACCCCCGCGGGCGCTCCGCGCGGCGGCAACGATTAACCTATTCGCCACTCCACTACACGTTACATCGCGATTACTTTGCATTTCCTTTGGTCGCGAGCACGCCCCGCGGGCTGCCCCGCCCCGCCCCGCCCCGCCCCGCCCGGCACGGCTCAGCAGGGCTGTCTTTTGCTCTTTTGTTACGTCCTCGTCGCGCCTCACGCCGCCGGAAGGGCGCTATAAAGCGACACTTCGTGCGCCTCGTGTGGGGATGCCTGCCCTCCCTGCGTGCGTCCGTGCACCCTCGGCAATAGATAATACCGGCGCAAACTGCAAAATATTGCAACGAAACCTTATTTTACTTTCTGTAAACGTAAGTAACCGTCATTACTGATGCAAGACGGATCCGCTCCGCCGCTCGTCCCGCGTCGTCCCCCTTTTATCCCCCTCTTCCTCTATACCTTTCTCCCCCCGTGCTCCACCGAGCGGCTGACGTTTAGCCGGCTTTTGTCAGCCCCAAAGCCATACAGGTGAACAGAGCGGTGGTAGGGCATGCAAATTAACCCTCTCACCCGGGGGCGCTGCTGGGCGGGGCAGGGCGTGGCGGGGCGTGGTGGGGCGTGGCGGGGCGTGGCGGAGGTTGATAAGGGACCGACGCCCCCCTGCCGGCCGTGTCACACCTGACAGAAAGCCGAGTCTGCACTTTCGTTTTGGCGAAATGAGCGTCGCGTCGTCGTCGCCGTCGTCGTCTGTTGGCAGAGTGGCGCTCTGCTCGTCGTCGTGGTGGTGGGAGCACGCACGGGTGTGTGTGTATGTGTGCGCGTGTGTATGTGTGGGGGCCCGGAGCGCTCCGGGGCAGATTCGCGCGCGTGTTTGAATATAGTCCGAAAGTTGCCACGGCGCATAGTCGCAAAGGGAGGGGGAGAAATGTTGGGGTGAGAGAGAGAGAGAGAGAGAGAGAGAGAGAGAGAGAGAGAGAGAGAGAGAGAGAGAGAGAGAGGCGGGTGGAGAGGGAAGACGTTTGGCGGGGTGCGGCTGGGTGGGGCAGATTAGGGATGAGAAAGAAAGCAGTCAGCACATAGTGTCAAGGGTTGGACGACAGGCGCGCAGAGCGGCAGGGCCCCGCGGGGTGAAGCGACGTCGAGCAGAATTTATTTTCTAATTGACACGTTTGCCAGCCTGCGCGTAGTCTGCTTTGGACCGCTGGTGTCAGCAAAAGTAAAAGAGCTCGCCTTCTTCTCCTCCGGCAGGGCGCCGCCGGCTCCAAGTGTTTGATACGCTGGGGCATTGCTGGAATAGTTACAATCGCGAACGAATATATATTCAATTTCCAATCTTCTTAATTTATTTGGGTTTTTAAAGTACCGTAACAATGTTTACGCAATGAGCAAAGACGTTTTCTCAGGACCATGAGCGCCAAAACACAAAGTTCTCAAAAATTTTCACAAACAACACTGTAAAACTTTTTCGTGATTTTACGAAAAAAATTAGTTACGAAATGCTTCGTAAAAATTAATTTACGAAAATATTTCGTAAGTGCCAATTTACGAAAACATTTCGTAAAGTAACTAATACATTTCGTAACGAATGCAATTTATCGGATCGTAAGACATCAAATTTGACTAAAATATTGACAATTTTCATACCCTTTAGTTAGAGCTTGGGATTTTACAAAGCAAATTCGTAAAATAACGATGTATCGTGATTTGTTAGAAGCGAAGTTTTCGTAATAGAAAATTAACCGAGAAAATGTTGTAAAATCACGATAATTTTCTTTACAGTGAAAGAAAACACTAGAGGAAATCTATTAGCAAAGGAATAGACAGAGGCAAAGGTTTGAATACGCATTTCTAAAGATATTTTTCTTCTTTTCTTTTTTTCACAGTGTCCGTGGGATCGTTGTCGCTGCCGGCGTATCGCATCGCGAGCCCCGATTGCATAAGTAAGTGACCTGTGTGCGAAAACGGATTGACGCTTCTGGCGGCCCACATATCGCCAACCCAAACAAGCATGCGAGTGCGTGCGTGCGTGTGCGACACTCCTCATGCGGGTGGTTGGCGTGGCTGCGTGCTGCTGTGCTGGTGGCTCTGGGTCTGCACAGACCTCGGCCCGCAGAATAAAACGCGGCCCAGCACGACCTTATCGATATTTGCGACATTATTGACGTATTGACAGGTCGTAACAATCCGCGGCAATTAGAGACCCGCGGCGGCACAATGCTTATGGAGGAGCTAAAAGCGAGCAGAGAGAAGAAGGTTTCTCACGCTGCGCGCGCTCCGGGCCGTTACTGTTGTTGTTAATATTATTATTGTCATCAATTTGCATCGCATTACCGCGCGAGGGGCGGCGCGCGCGCTAAAACATCGACATCCACATCAATATTCAGGACGCCGATGACACTCGGACGGCAACGCCCCTCCCGCCTCGGCCGCTGCAGCCGCCCCGCTGCGGCCTGCCGCGGCGCGCTAACGGCCTCTCTCGTTCGCTCGCTCGCTCTCGCCGCGACTTCGCTGAAATCGGCGTAAATATGCGCGGAGAGTGTGTGTGTGAGTGTGTGAGAGGTGCGGGGAATAAACTTGGCCCTCACAAAGCACATTGTGTCACTTCTGCGAGCTGGGCCCGGTCGTTTCCTCTGTCGCGGAAATACATAGCGTCGCTCCATAATAAGGGAAGATTTAGGAAAGCGGCTCTCTTAGGAGCGGATACGGACCGAACGAGCCTCACGCCCCTCCTCGCCCCGCCCCGCCGTCACGCCCGTATGCCGCGGAGAGCAGCGCGGGGTCGGCGGCGGCGGGTCCAGGGCGACGACGACGGCGTCCACGGAGGACGCGCGTTGATGACTTCCGGACGCAATAAAGACGTGAGGCTGATCCATTGTCTCTTCATTTAATTGTTGTGATGCTGGAAACAATCATTGAGATTAATGCCGAAGCCGAGGGAGCGACCGGGGCGGGGCGTGAGCTGCGCCCAGGGGTTTGTTGTGTCTTCCTCAACACTGACAAACACTTACAATACGGATTTTTCGGATTTCAAGAAAGATAAAAGGTCCGCGAGGGCGCCGCCGTCATGGTGCGTGTTACATCCGTCTCCGACGCGTCTCTTTCTCTCTTCCTTTTCCCGAACGGCTGATTGTCATTCCGATATTAAAAACCGTTGGTTGGATAAGGGGGAGAGGGGCGTGTCCCGGATGGTATGGGTGAGCGACATCTGTTGTGTTTGCTGACTCCGCGCGACGGCGACGCCTGAATCAGGACGGTATGTATGACACGGCGCAGAGCAGCGTGGCGGATCTGGCCAGATCTGGGCCCGACGCGCCCCGCGACCTGGCGTGACGTGCTCGGTGACGTCTGTCACACGGACGTCCTCGTCTATCTGCTCTCAACGCGCCCGGAGGCAATAGGCCTCTGGGTACTACACACGGAGAAAAATACTTTGGTTGCTGTTACTAAACTGGTGTTCAATCAGGTGGAAGATTGCACACCCTTTTAGGGACAGCAACCAAATTTTTCGGCCGTGGTGACCAAACATTTTTTAGTGCAAAACTCACTGCGCGGGCACCGCTAAAGCTTATGACCTTTCGGATATCTCCGCCGACAACAGGATTTTTCACACTATTGGCCCATTTCACAAAATGACTTCAATTTTTTTTTTGTTTACGGTACACAGACGCATACGCACACAGACACGCTCGATACGAGCCCTGCTGGTGAGGATGACCCTCTGGCTGCTATCGGCGCTCGCATGGCTCCCCCTGGACAGGTGAAGGGCGTGGCTAATCCTCATGCCGCGGTGCGCACGAATCCTCCCTCCCCCCCCCTCCTCCCCCCGCGCGTCGCCGTCGCCGTCGTCGCGACAGAGTGACAATCTCTATTAATCTCCTCGGCCATGACCGTTGATGAGAGTTTGACGAGACGAGCTGGGAGACGTGTTTATGCAACACGTTGAAAAGGGTGGATAATTGCTCTGGCGCGCTGGAGGAGAGACGCGCAGCGAGAGAGCGAGGGAGAGAGAGAGAGTCGTGTGGTGTGTGCGCGTTTCGTGTAAGTGCGAGTGAAAAGGCGCTAACTCCCCCCCCCCCTTTTTCCTCCTTGCCTCTGAACTTATGCAAAAATATGTGAGATGTGGGGCAGGCCAGGCAGGCAAGTGATATCGGTTGGAGACGCCGGCTGCCGCCGCCTTGAGAAGCGGAGCGACAGACAGCGCGGCCCGGTTATGATCTGAACGACAAACGCGCGACGGTAAAAATGGACGACGGAACATGAGTTCCGAATAAATACCCTGTCAGGGCTCCCACCGACCGGCCCAGGGACTATCCAAGCCTTTCCGCCCGGCCTGATCG
>NW_026267197.1:889702-897963 GCF_000697945.3 Frankliniella occidentalis
CGCAGCAGGGGGCCCGGGACTCAAAGGACGCTTACCGCCCTAATCTGCATGTGGACAACACCTGCCGGTGGACACATGTGGACACTCGGTATGTATGAGGCCGGTGCTTATAATTGAGTCCCAGCAGCGGTACCAATACCCCGGCCTGGCCTGGCCGGTCGGCAGCCTCTCGCATTATCGGGACGAGAAAAATGACAACGGGAACACGCGGCATGAAATTAAGTCTCGTTTATTCTTGCGATATCGCGAGAGTGTTTGGTGTCGCTCCCCTGTTCACTGCGCAAGCAGCGCATGTGGACTCGGAGGAGTGATTCCGCCGCCCCCGCACACCTCGTCCGGCCCCGCGCTGACCCCTCTCCCCTCCCCCCCACCCCTTTCCTCATGCGGTGCTGCTGCTGCTGGCCAGGCCACAACAAGACTCGTGTTTTTCCAACGATTGAATCAATTAAGACGGAACAAGTGTAACATCGCAGCAGCAGCAGCGCGGCGGAGGTGGCGCCGTGTCGTGAGTGAGCGCTCGCCCACACGTCCCCGCCGTCCTCTGTCCCAGCCACCTCGGCCGAGTCGAGTGTACCCCCCTGTGTTCGACGACTACTTGCGCTCCCGACAGCGATGCGCCCCTCCCCTTATGCTGCTGCAACTACTGGGGTCGCGCTACGCTGCGCCACCACCGCGGAGGCCATGCAGTCCCCGTACCCTTAATTGAGTTTGTGGGCACGCCGGGGCCGGGCGGGGGAGGGCCGCGGAGGGCCGCCGCGGTGCGGTGGCGGCGGCGGCTGGCCCCCGACGGACCTCGCTCGTGACCCCGTGCGCGCCCCTGCTGCAGCCCTGCGTTATGCTCTTTGTGTGTATGTGGCATGTCGGGTGCCGCGCTGCGCGCGCATACGGGTCTGCGCGTTAAATTCATTCCGATTAAACTTTACGACTTGAAATTTGTTTATTGTCGTGTAAAAAGAGCCCGGTGCCCGGCGCGGCCGCGGCCCAATGCGTCATGCGTTGCATCGGGGCCGGACACACGACAAGCGGGGTCAAAGGGTTTGGGCTGCATATGTGGGTGGGGCGGCGGTGGGGGGACAGGGGGGCGACCGGCCCCGGGCCGCGGGCCGCTCCGCTGCAGGCGGTGTTTTCGTACAACTGTGGACTGGACGGATTCCTCTTGTTTGCCTTCGGCGAGGGGCATGCATAGGGGTTCCTTTGAGATTAATAATAATAGCTTTAAATGTAGCGAGTGTTACCGATGAACTAGTGTGGCGGCAGCAACAGATAACAATATTTTCAGAAAGGAAGTTTAATCAGAATTAAAGGGTGCTTTCGTGTGGTGACGTCACCCAGAGGTATGCATTGCACAGTCGACACGTTTGGGGACGCTCCTATGCCGGACGCGCGCAAAACTTTTACGCGTGCGACAGGAAGGTGGCAGCTTTTTTCCCGTTTTTGCTCCCGATGCTGCGAATGGCGAGCAGAGCAGGGCAGTGGCAGAGCCGCCCCGCCTCGTCGAACACACAAGGGCATTGTGTGCGCGGAAGTGCCGCGCCGAATGGCCGCGCCGTCGCGCCCGCTGATCGCTTCCGACTGTGTCGCGGTGCCGATTCGGCGCGGTGTCGACGGCAAAGGCAGAGGCTCCTCCTCCTCCTCCCCATATCCTCCCCCTGGATGCTCCTGATCCACCCTCTCCCGGTGGTCGCGCCCGCCCCATGGACCCGCCCTACAATATTGTGGGGGGCTGCTGCTGCTGCGCGCCTTTCGCATGCTGCACGCTGCCGCTGCGCGTCCACGAGTGAAATTTCTCATACATCGAGTGGCGTGCGGAATTGAACGGGAATGTTTATGATGTCCTGCTGGGCGCGCGAGGCCTCCGCTGCCGCTGATGCGCCCACGCGGCCCACAGCCGTGCGCGGTGATGGCTGCTGTGGCATTAGAATCAATTGAGCGGACTGGCCGTGATCTCGTCTCGTATCGGGTCGCGTTCGGCGGGTCCCGCCGCGCCGCCGTGTCCAAGCGGTAGTGACCCCCTCCCCCCCTCCCTACATGATGGTTCCACGGCAGGGTCGCGACCGAATGCAGTCACTACTTGTCACTCGCCAACATTTCATCATTGTCGCTATCGTCACATATATGGGCCCTGACCAATGCTTGAAGTGAGCTGGGGAGGAGGGGGCGCAGGAGGTTGTGTGTGTGTAAGAGAGAGAGAGAGAGAGAGAGAGAGAGAGAGAGAGAGAGAGAGAGAGAGAGAGAGAGAGAGAGACAGAGAGAGAGAGAGGCGAACCAGGAGAGAGAAGTGGGGAGCGGCGGCACGGCGGCGCGGCCTGTTCATTGAGAGGCCTAAGAGGAGGTGGACATCGGGCGGGTGTCGGGCCCGGTTTGACGCTCGGCTGGACAACGGGAACGTGGCGCGGCGGCTGCGGAGAGAGGGTGGTGGTGGAGAGGGGCGCCCGTCCCCGCTGCACCGCGGAGGCGCCCGGCGGCGGCCACGGCGGGGACCGCATCGATTAGGCGGCGGCGGCGCGTCTGCACTCTGTGACGGTCTTCGTGTGTGACAGGGCGGACACGAAAATCGGTGTGTCCTCTGAGGGGCTTATACACTTTTTGGTGGGTGTGTGTATAAGTACACGTAAGTGCGTACAAAGTTTCGCCCTGTAATTTTTTGTTATGCGTACCAACGACACCTTTTCTCTTTTGTCAGTCGTGCTAGCTAACTTGTCTCTTGAGCCCGCTTGCTCTTGGCACCTCCGCGACGCCGCGCGCTCAGCAACCCCATGAATGGGCGGGCCATAGGCGGGCCCTCCTCCTCCCCGAACTGAATGGGCGACATAATGAAATTCCCGGCTGATATCATCATTATCCCCGCCCAAGCCCTCCCCGCCCGGGGGCATTCCTCACATCTTATTCGGTCCGGGGCTGACGATATGGCTTGTTCAAACAGCTCCGCCGCGCTGCGCCGACCGACTGCCGCCCTGCTTCATCAAAAAGAGTAAAAAGTAAAACGGGGAAAGGAGAGGGGAAAGGGGCGCGCGGGAAGAAGGTTCCTGAGCAGGATGAGGTGGGCAGCGACGGGAACAGTCAGTAAACAGCTTAATCGAGCGACAAGTCGATCCGACACCCCGACACACGCGGGCCCCAAGGGGCGGAGCGGGAGCAGGGGGCGGGGCGGGGCAGAGGAGGAGGAGAAGATCCTCATCCTCACCTCAGAGGTATGTTCACACGTCTGCCGTACAAAGGCCGTAATGCGTCGGTATTTTCGTCACCAAAAGGGCCGGCTGCTTTGATGCAGCGACGCCGCAGCCGTCGGCTCGTTTGTGTCGTCGTGTGTGTGTCTCTGTGTTTGTGTGTGTGCGTGAGGATGCCTTCTGATCTCGCCGACCGAGGATTGGCGGTGACTTTTCCGTGATTCACGTGATGATGACGTTATTACCCGGGTCAGGGGGCGGGGCGGGGAGGGGGTGGGGCCACCTACCACCGGCTCGTTGTGTTTTGTCAATAGGCCGCGTCCAGCTTGCGGGGAGAGGGTGTGGATAGGTATCGGGAGGGAGGGGGCGGGGGGTGCATCCGGGCCGAACGAACGAACACACACACACTGACACACACTCACCGTCCTGACAAACACGTGTGTGAGGTGAGCGCAGCAAATTAGTGACGGAGGTGTGTTCGAATACAACCAATTCCGACTCTGACTGGTTGGTCTTTTACGCCACTCGAACTACTAGTTGTCGTGATTGGGCTGAGTGAGTATGGGTGGCCTACCAGGCAGTTTCGCACCCCGGGCCTCACACGTCCCTCCCTCCCCTTCGCGAGCTGGAAGCGTATCTTTGCTTTGGAAATTTTATTTTCACACAAAATTAGCCGACATTCACAGATCACAGCACTGGCGGCGCGGTAACAGCTTACTTTTTTCTGTCCTTCTTCTAACTGTTAAAAGTTACACGACGACTCTACCAGGGTGTGACCACTGCCCTCAAGCACTGCCCTCAAGCACAGGTCTTACAGCTGCGCAGACTTCTTCAGTACTCCTGTTATTGGAGTATCCCCCCCTCTCTCTCTCTCTCTCTCTGTCCTCCCTTCCCTTCCCCTCTCTTTCTCTATATCCCCACCGATGCACTTTAGGCCTGCCGGGAGTCAACGAGAAAGCGATTGCGGGCCGCACGTGAGGCGCAAGTGAGAAAATAATGATGAGCAGCAACGGCACACCTAATGAGGAAACAACAAGCGGCACCTGAGAGCCGGGCCCCGCCCCTGCCGCCGTGGCGCCGCCGCCGCCAAAGGACACACAGGGCTACTTCCGACACTCCTTGATGCTCATCGGGGCCGGGTGGGCCGCCGGCAGCAGCCCCCGGGGCGTGGCGTGGCGTAGCGGAGCGCGGCGGGAAAGCTGGCTGCTCCGCCTGTTGCCAAAGATCGTTGGGGTATTGGCGGCGCTCATTGGGATTAGGGCCGCGCTATGGTATGGGCGCCCGCCTGTGAATGTGTGAGAGGTGAGGCAACCACTGCTGGAGGTGCCCCCGCGCGGCGCCCGCTCCCTTTCTCACTCGCTCTTTCTTTTCCTTTGTATTCTCCTATTGCAAGTAGTAAGTGTATTATAGCGCCCGTTTCTCTCCCTCTATGGTATAAGGACTCTATATCCTCCTAACGATCCCCCGAGGGATTAACCATAGCCGAGCTGCGCAACGACGAACAAATCACGACGCGGCGCGTAGCTTCGGGATCGGACGCGGACGGGACGGTCCTAGAGGCGGGTGCAAGGGCCAATGGCCGCGACCTAGACCTCGCCCGCCGCCGCCGCCGCCGCTGCCGCTGCTGCTGCAGGCCGTGTTCCGCCCCGCCCTCTGTCCTGCTCGTTGGCCATCTTGGTCACAGTTTGTTTGCTGGGCATGTGCTGCAGTCACGACCCCGCCCCGGCCCCGCCCACGCCGCCAATCGCACGGTATCCATCTCATTGTCGCTTTTGCCGCCGACAAAGTGAGGACGCCGACGACGCGCCGCCAAAACGGTCCGCTCCACTGGCCTCTGATGTTCCGCCACTTGGGTATCGTCCTCCTGCAAAACAATATAGGGCCGGGCGGGGGTGGCCTGGGGCGGGGTGGCGGCGCACCTCACACCTGTGACGCGGCGGCCGCTGGTCAGGGTGGGCAGCATGCACGTCGACGCCTTTGCGCGGCCCGCCGCTCTATGCGTCCGTCCGGCCCACCCCCACAAGCCTGCGCGCATCGCCGAAGGGCGTTCCCTTTGCTTTGGCTTTGCGCGCGGCGAGCTTTGCCGACAAGGTGCGGGGCGGGGCCGGAGTGTCCCACCCCGGCAGGCAAGGGGCTGACAAATGGTTGATGTCGTCGCCGGGGGAATCATGTTGGCGGCAAACATCTCGATCTAAAGCTCTGCCCGGCTCTGCCCCTCCCCCGTGCGAGCCGCCGCTCTTGTTCTCCAAAAGTCTCTCGCCCTGCCATTACCTTCCACTCGCGGAGCTTCTCTCTATGCCGCACTGCCGCTCTTTTTGCCGATCATTTGCAGGCGCGCTATGTGCTGCTACTATGCCGTATAGTATACGGTGTTCTCCTTGTTCGAGGCCCGATTATTACTGCAATCGTTTACAAAAGTTATTGTTGCGCGACCTTTTTGCGCTAATGGAGCCGCTGTGCGGCTGCGCGCTTGCGAAAGCTACAGGCTCCAGATGATACATCGGAAAGAGAGAGACAGGGAGGGACTGAGAGAGAACACCATCGTCTGGGTCAAAGAGACTGGGACTTGAGAATGCAAAATAAAGGCCTAAGGTCGTATTTTTCAAAGAGGGCAGTAGGCTGGCCTTCGAACATCGGATAATGCAGGTTAACGCCAGGGAAGAACAATATAGAACTGTGAGCTGCCGATACGAGACTACAACACCTCCAGTTGTTCTGGGGACCAAAAACAGATGTCAGGTGTGGGGTTCGAACCCACGACCCCATGAGGGGATCAGAGCTTAAATCTGACGCCTTAGACCACTCGGCCAACCTGACGCGCTGAGGAGCGGGCCGGCACCCTAGCGGCGGCATGCGATCGGCGGGCGAGGAGGGGGAAGGGAGGACGAAGCGGCAGGGAGAGGAGGGAGGGGAGGGGTCAGCAGCCGCCGCTGCTGGCATTCCCGCGCTGCTCCGCGTTGAAGTCCCCGCCGCCTCCTCTACTCCTCCTGCGCGCTGGGGTCCTGGACATCATAACATTTAGGGACGTCCACTCTCTTACACACAGACACACGCACACACATACGGCTTGTCCTTCGAAATAAACACGATCCGGTACGACCCAATCAAGGCGACCAGCCGCGTGCCGCCGCAGATGTCCCCCCCCCCCCTCCCACCTCCCGCTCCCAGCGGCCAGAGTGATCTGATTTCGCAAAATATGGATATCGGCTCGTCGGCCGAGCTGGCGGGGGGCGTGCTGAGGAAAGGGGAAGGGGGAGGGGAGGACCCCCGCGGGTACTTAATCAGTTTCGCCCAACCGGTCCCGAGAAAAGCATTATCGGTAGGGATGCCCGCGCTGAAGTACACGCATCGGAGTACCACCGGGACAAAGCTATTCGCCTTGTGCAGCTGAAGAACACTGCCGCCAAGTTGCAGGGTACAGGACATCAGGACATGGCGGGACATGGGCTCTCTCATGGGCCCCGCCCCTCGGCGACAATAAGTCACTGATTTAGCGGTTCGGGGCAAAGACGTCGCCGCAAGAGCGCCGTATCTTCACGCGTGCTCCGCCGAAGATACGGTGGTTCTGTTGCCCCGTCCCTCCCGACCCAGGTCACGTGGCCAATGCGCGCCGACGGCCAGAGCCTCTCCGCTTGGGTAAAAATGGATTCGAACGACAGCGGGGAAGATGGCGTTGGTGTTGGAGGACCTAAACGCACCAAAATATCGATTCGCAATAATTTAAGTATTTTTATTTTATTTGAAACGCCCTTCCCGCCGCGTCCCTGTGCAGTCCCTGTTGGTCCCTCCGCTCGGCCCGGCCCGGCCCGGCTTCTGCTTTTGTATTTCCCGATGAGCGTGAAGCTGAGGAGGTAATTGGAGGCATCAGTGCTTGCGGCCCACAATGGGAGTCCAGGAAGGCCCCGGCCCGGCCCGGGCTGAGCGGCGGGCGGCCTGCCCACAGGGCGTCCCGTAGCTTCCTGCGAAAGACGACTGCTCCTGGAGATTGATCGTCACCGAGTGTCCGTATATCCTGGCAGAGGCGAACGGTGGCCAGTCAGTTGGAGCTTGAAGCTTAGTGATTCCCTACTTAAACTCTAACGTCATGTCTACGCACACCAACTTGAGTTCTTTGAATGGGACTGTCCTCTAATTTTTTTCTTTCCTTCTTTTTATTTTAACAGAATAATTAATCAATCTTTGTCTCACCTGGAAGAGAAGACTAGCCCATATTTCTATGGATTAGCACTGGACATGAGCACTTCCCACTAACTTTAGAGTTTCAGCCCCACTCTCCTCGTGCAAAGGCGGCACTTTGGGGACGCGCAGTGCAATTATTCCGAGAAACCCCACGCTCATTGTCCGCCGTTGTCTCCGATGATTGCGCGGTAGCAGCCTGAATTGATGCGGAAATCAACGCAACGATGCTCGTTTCGTCCCGTAACGAAGCAACCGTAGCTTATCAGATAAGTTTTGCTCATTCCCGGAACACCACACGGCGGCGGCCGAAGGCGGCGGCGGCGGCGGCTCCCCTTGTGTCTCCGGCCCATCCCCGGGGCGGCTACCGGGTAATCATGGGGACGCTCATGCGCTTGGCCATGGCTTCCTGGAGCCGCCCCCGCCCCCGCAATGTGCCGTGAAATGCCCGTGCAGGCTTGCGTTTAGCGGGCGCGGCGGGGGGAGGTGCAGCGCCGCCGCCCCCGGCGGGGCCCCCACTGCGAGCGACAATGCGACAGCAGCGGCCGGTACTTAGCACCGGAGCCGAGCCGAGCAGCTGCGCAGAAGCGGCCAAAAAGTCAGCGCTTTTGTTCTTTCCAAACGATCACGCACTTCTTGCAATCACTCTTCCTATATATCGCATTAAAACAAAAATAAAAGTCCTTGCCGCGTATATAGTACTTGGTGTTTGCCACTCAATAAAAGGACCATAGTATGTATAGGACCTCGCGGGCGGCGCTGCTCTATTACTGCAATCGTTTACAAAAGTTATTGTTGCGCGACCTTTTTGCGCTAATGGAGCCGCTGTGCGGCTGCGCGCTTGCGAAAGCTACAGGCTCCAGATGATACATCGGAAAGAGAGAGACAGGGAGGGACTGAGAGAGAACACCATCGTCT
>NW_026267197.1:898873-900696 GCF_000697945.3 Frankliniella occidentalis
CTCTCTCTCTCTCTCTCTCTCTCTCTCTCTCTCTCTCTCTCTCCCTGCGTGCTCACCACCTGGTACAGAATGACAATTTATGCCCTCCTGCTCCGCTTCATAAATTTCTCCGTCCGCGTCGCCCTGTTTCTCTCTCTCACTAACATTCACTTCGATTCATGAAAATCATTCTCTCCCTCTATTGCCGATCAGTTTTATTCCCTGCGGCCTCCGAGCCGACACCTTTCCCGGCCGACACCCACCGCCGCCCGCACGCCGGCGTGAGCTCATCACCATGCCCCTGCTCGCCGCCTGGCGTTCCGACACCTGCTGCTGCTGCTGCTGGAGGGTGTTGGTGTGTGCTCCACCCCTGCGAGCCGCTCCCACACTAAGCAGCAGTCGTGTCTTCTCCTTCACACAACCCCTCATGCAACCCGTTCGTTATGTAGGTTTTACGCCCCTGCTGGCCACGGCGGCCGCGGCCCCACACCTCGCTAGGAGTAAGTGTGCTGCTGCTGCACCCTAAGCGGCTCAGCCCGGGTCGTGTGACCGCTTCTCTCTCACATCTCTCTCTTCATATATCGCCCGCCCTATTTTCGCAGCACACGGGGCATTATCGCGCCGTGTCGCATACGCTACGCGCTCGCAGGAAGGCGCGGGCAGAGTTTCGTTCGAGGCCGGCTTCTCTCGGCGGGAAGGGGATTTGGAGACGTAAGCCGGATGTGTTGGAGCCGAAGTCTAAACGGACGTCCGGAAAATATTATATTATATGGACAGTGTCGGCGCGCGGACGTGAGTGTGTGTGTGTGTGTTGCTTGTGCAAAATAAAAGAGGGGGGGGGGGGGGGGGCTCTTGACCTGTCGAGCCGGGATTAACTTATTGACTCAGCGGAAGCCGAAGACTAACCACACACACATACTATACACGCACACACACAGGAATCCAATTGCATGTCAATGCCCTGTGCTTGCTTTTACCAGTTCACGTTCGATGACGGAGGCTGCAGCAGGATGCAGCACGCCAGATCATTACCGGCGACGACCCTTGAACGTACAAAATTCGGTACTTATGATCCCCTGGACGTCCCCGAGCAATCCACACCGCGCGCCCGTATTGGTACACAATGCGTGCAATCGGTCATGTCGATGAGTTTTCCCCCAGCCGTCGCTAAATCCCCCCCTCCCACCTCTCCTTCTCAGACACACACATACACACACATGCACATTCATCGCCTTTTTTTATTGTCGGGAAATACACACTTTACCCAACTCCACTCGAAGGCAAGCTCGCACAAAACACACGGCCCGGCGGTTCAAAACCATTAAAACAATATCGAGCCGCCGGACCAGGCTCCTCGCCCGCCCCCCGATTGGTCAAACAAAGCGCGCGTGTGGTGGCGAAACAAAAGGGGCGCTCTCTCTTGTCGCTCGCTTGGGCGAGCAGTCTGTGGTGGAGAGAGAGGGCCGTATCTGAGGGCGGCAGCCGCGGCAGTTGAGGCGATATTCAGCCCGGACGCGAGGACGCTGTGCGAGCGCCGCCGTCACCACCAGCAGCTCCACGGCGGTGCTCACCAGCAGGACCACCACACCGCGTGTGCAACACACCACACACAAACGCAGCTCGAGCACAATTTCGCAAGAGAGCGCACAGTGCATGTTGTGTGTGTTTTTCCCCTCCTCTGCGGCCGTTATGGAACACGAAAACGTGCACAAACACAAGAAATGAGGAAAGTCGCGCGCTTCATTTGGAACCCACAAATGCGTCAGAAACAAAAGGGAAGTACATGAACCGCGACTCGGCGCGGTTTTTCCCTGTTCCTGCTTTGCTTCAGTAGAGAGCGAGTG
>NW_026267197.1:905162-905516 GCF_000697945.3 Frankliniella occidentalis
CTTACCAAATGGCATTTAAGAAAATATCTAATATTTCTTAAGCATACTGAAAGGTGAAAGAAGTGGTAAGATTGAGTGAGACAAAAAAGAGATATGGAACTTCCTTACCCAGATTTTTTTTTACTTAGGGGGTCAGGGGTCTAGTCTGGTGCAGATTTTTTTTCTAATTCTATTAATGTTAATGTTACCAAACGTTACAAAAAGTCATTGGACAACCTTGTTATTAGCAACAAAAAAAAACCTTCAAGAAAGGTCTTATCTGAACTACAGCTTGCACGCAACATTCTTTCTGAACCTAATGATTTAAAAACTCCCCGTAGTGTTCAATTACATCAGAATATCTAAATCTGTAAG
>NW_026267197.1:906616-908237 GCF_000697945.3 Frankliniella occidentalis
TCTCTCTCTCTCTCTCTCTCTCTCTCTCTCTCTCTCTCTCTCTCTCTTTCTCTCTCTCTCTCTCTCTCTAGCCGTAAAAGAGAGAGCCCGAGAGGGCCCAAGTGGGGCCCCCAATGGGACCATCATGGCTGGGGCGTAATCCAGTATGGATGGCGTCAAGTGGTTATGGCGCGGAGGTTTGGGTTGGGGAGAAGTAGGCTGGCTATAGGGGGCGTGAGAGTTGCGCAGGACCAACGGAGGTGGGGCGGAACTAGCGGCCCTCAACTTCAAATAATATGGTCACCATGACCTCGACCACGACTTGTTAATAGCAAATTTTGTAGCAAACTGCAATCTTCATGCTATCGTGCTTCACATGTCATGGATTCTACCAACCACGGGCTGACATGGCCAGCTGGAGCCATGCAAAAAGTGCTCGTCTTTGAAACGATACAGTAACACACAGACCAATACTAAGACCACCCGCCTCTACCCCTTCCCCGGCAACCTCCAACGATGGGACGGCGTTTCCATGTTGTTGTAATCTCTTCGTATTTTTCACCTTTTCCCCTGCCGCAGCGGATGGCGGCACCCTTTGGGCTAATGACCGACAAGTCGTGCACTTTTCGCCACTCAGCTTCGCTTCCCCTGTGACATGTCCTGCCACTCCACTCGCGCTGCTGCTGCTGTTTGCTGCTTTTCGCCGCTGCTGCGACCCCTTGAAAAATACGACGGCAGCAAGCAGGGGGTACGTGGGCAGCAGGCCTGCCTCAGACCGCAGCAAGCAGGGGGTACGTGGGCAGCAGGCCTGCCTCAGACCGCCCTGCTGTGTCCTGCGGGGGCCTGTTGGTGAGCCTGTTGGCCCTGCGGCAGCCGTGTCTGGTCTTGTTATACGCGTGCGAGAGTCTCTGCGGCTGCCGACTGGGCGGTAGCCCTGCAGTTCCGCCCGTCCGTCTCGAGAGAGACAGAGACAGACACACAGAGAGAGTGGACCCTTGTTAGCGCCAACTACAGTTTTTCGCCTCAGTTGTGTGTGTAAGGGGTGGTCTTTTGGGACGCTCAACACTGCGTTGCAGAGAGCGAAGAAATGCTATAAAATTGGCATGAATTTTTCAATCGTTGCATTGCGAATGTTTTTGGTCCCTGTTATAGTAAGTTATTCCAACCATGAACCATGTTGAGTATGAACAAAAATCGCAAATAACGAAATTTTGTTTATCTCGGCACATTTTCATTCTTAAAGAGAAAGGTGAAAGCAGGGGGTGCTTCGTGCAGTTTTTAGCAGATAGAGGTGATTTCGTTCGGTATTCAGCCTCACGGGTAGTGCCGGTAGTGCCCACGCGACACGTAAAAATCAGTTAATTTTACGTCGTTGCTCCCGGTTGCTCCCAATGAGTGCGCGCCCGTAGGTCAGTTTGCTCTGGTTTCGAAGCCAAAAGAACCTCTGCCTTGATCACGGGATTCTCGGGTGGCGGCCCCCTGGCTGCTGCACTCCCCCCCCCTCCCCTCCCTAAATGCTGCTGGCTGGCACTCTTCACTTCAGAGCAGGTTGGGCCATGGCCACACGTAGGCAGGGCAGGGGAGCGTGCAGCAGGGACGTAAAACCAATGCAAGCGTGAAAACTAGCGCCAACCGGAGAAAT
>NW_026267197.1:909202-915896 GCF_000697945.3 Frankliniella occidentalis
GCGCATAGGGGCTGTGATGTGGGTACCACACCGACGGGGTGCACGACGACGGAGGGGAGGAGGAGGAGGAGCAGTCCGAGGGGTGGGTGGAGGACGAGGGGGTGGCGGCGGTGGTGCTCGCGGCGCGCTTTGCTTGTAATGAGCGGGAGAGTTAAACCGTTTGTATGGACTCGCGCCTGTTGCCACTAACAAACATGTTCCCAATACGCGTGGAAAAAAAGGAATAAATGAGGAGAGAGGAAGAGGGAAAAAAGCGGGAGATAAAAGGGAGGGGGTGAGACGAGGTGTTCATGTGCTGCGGGTGGCGCTCCGGGGATCCTCCGGTGGTGGGAAAGTCGAGTGGGACCCGGGCTGCTGGGATTATGTTGGACATGAATGATTTATTTCACAACAGAGTAAGAACACAAACATTTTCGTACCTCTTTTTTTTTCGATATTAGGGACCAAAGCGGACTAAAGCCTTTCATGGGACAACTCTTGGTCAGTTTTCGTTTAGCAGATTAACCTTTTTTTTCGGAATATCAAATTTCAAATTTCAAATGTCAACTTTTGCAAAAACGTTTTTCCAACTCTAGTGTCGATTTTCAACTTAGTTTCATTTTTCCCCCCTTTCTGAATGTACACGAAATCTCTGTGGCGGTCGATGCTGGGCTGCGCTCCAGGGGATACACAGCCGAGCTCGCGGCCCAGCCCTAGAGAGCTGTGTGTTATTGAAAAGCGGCGAGGGTAAGGGAGGGGGAGGAGGATAACGACAAACAAATCGTGAGATCATTTCGATACGAGCGACTAACCCTAAAATCATAACAAGTATCATTGGCGCCCCGCGGCGCACCGGTCCAAGGGGTGGTGCAGCGCAGGGTGGCGATTCCCATCGCGGGACTGCGCGGTGCTCGCATCTGCGGCAGGCTGGCGTGGAGTTACGCGGGTCCTGCGCGGGTCCACCCCCCCCCCTCCCCCCAGGTCCTCGCACCGGCCGGGCCGCGGGCAACGCCGCGATATGTACGTTGCACCCCCCGGGGCCACCGCGGCTGGACACAGGATGCCCGACCCCCGCTATGCGGCCCGACGCCGGCGACGCCCCACGGCCCTGCGCGACGCCGTCCGTCCGTCGCGGACGCGTGCCGCCGGCGCTGCTGGCCGCGCACCGCTAACGAGAGCTCCGCCGAGGACAGGAACGTGTGCAACGTTCCTTCGTAATTGTAGCGAGAGACTAAGACCCGTGATGTTGTCTCCGAACTCTGTCTAATTTGGCTCTCGCGTGCCCGCGCGCTCCTCCACGTTGCGCTCGCAGAGGCAGCAGCTCGACGCAGGTATGTTCAAAGAACACGACAAAAAGGCGCAGATTTGCAACTAGACAAACCTCTGTTGCAAATACTCCGCCACACTCTCGTGCGGTCGGTATGCTATATGCTTCTTGCTGCATTGTCCTCTGCGGCTCCGCACGACAGCCACCCCGCGTCAGCTTAGTTCCTACCTTACCCCTTTTTGCCCACGCGTGCTCGCCGCGGGGGAGGGAGGAGGGGGCCGGCCGACTACAGTGTAATTGTTAGTTTTCACATGCAGCGCGCCGTGCGCAGTGTGCCTGCGAGCCTCGGCTGCGCCGTGCCGGTGTCACTTGTGACGAAGGGGTCAAAACAATTACGCTCCGTGCTCGGGCCGCGGGCCTGGCGGGGCTGGGCCGGGCGCGTGGAGCTCCGCGGGGCGCCCCCTTCTCTCCTCTCCGCGCTCGCACCCCCAGCAGCATCACCAAACAAAACTCATACGGACCGAAAAACGCGGCTCGGATGTATACAGTACTATGCGACGCGCCGCGGCGCGCAGCTGGGGGAGGAAAAGAGAAAAGAAAGAGATAATGACAGGGTAGGAAAAATTCGTCCCCCCCGGAAAGCCCCGTTTAGTTGTAGTATTTGTCCCACCGAACAGCGGCAATCTTTTGGAAAAACAATTTTGCCTATACCTCCGGTGGTAAGAAATCGCGCAGTCAGGTCCGCTATCGCTGGCTCATCCTCCTCCTATCCGTCGGGGACGGCGAGGCTCTGCTTTGGGGGCGGAGAGGGCCCTCGTCGGGGGTTGGAGGGGGCCGCAGTGGGGCCGCAGTGGGCCCTCCGAGTACGGGGCACCCGCGCATTGTGGTGACAACAATGGCCCGGACGGGCGCCGGCGCATCGAGTATCACCTCCTCAGCCTCTCGATATGACGAGGGTAGGGGCGATGTAGAGGCACCACCACCGGGCTGGCTTACTACACAACCAGCACCACCGTGGGGACGCCAGCCCTCCAGCGGGCTCTAGGCGGGCTCCAGGCGGATACTCCAGGCGGGCACGCGCGCCGGCAAAGCCCTTCCTGCTTCCTCTTTGGACTTCCCTCCCAAGAGGAGGAGGAGGACGACGAGTACGAGAAGGTGGAGGAGGAGGCAGAAAGGAAGAGGAGGAGGCAGAAAGGAAGAGGAGGAGGCAGAAGGAAGGGGCATGACGAAGCACGGGATGTAGCGACAACAAACAGGACGTAGTTCAGGTCCAGCAGCAGCAGCGTGTAGGTTCAGTGGAGTGATGATGACGAGGCTCCGCTTCTCTGCTGTACGCCTTTGCTTTTACGCCCCTTGCGCCCTTTTGTCACGGACGACATGTTATGGGGAATCAAAGTCTTTGACCGGCGTGCGTGTGTGGACCAATCAAAGTGGTCAGACCAAAAGCTCTTCTTCTGCTCATGATAAGCCCCCGCATGGCACCCACACAATCGTACGCACATCACGGCAAACCAAACAAAAACAGTCACAACTACAGGGAGAGAGAGATAGAGGGGGAAAAAACCTAAGCTTGCGCTAACGTGGGAGCAGATGATATAACTTTAATTTTCAGTTAGTGTGCTTTAAAGTAGGTTACAATGCCATACGTAGGCCTTGCCCAGAGTGGCAGAGCTTAGCAAAACATAGTGGTCAGGGGGACCATAACAAAGCAAAAAGCGGTTCGCTAAAAGAGGACAAAACTAGATTCAATACACGGAAAATAATAATTTTGTTGTTGCAGCGAAACATTAGCTATGGCAACGATTATTTCCCTCGCAGCGGCTTAGCGAACATTATTGCATGGGCTAGCTAACTCAATAGTTTTGTTAGCTAAACTTCATAGTTTTGGGAACTAACAGTCAGCTAACAGCACGTTTTACTACTATCCCGAATCTGAAAACGTCTGGTGCAGCTGATGATATTACGTACCACAGGCAATAAGTCAGAAAATAATATACACTCTAAATGCAAAAAATTTGTCCGTAGAAATTTCTACGTAACGTCTACGTACGTCTTACGTTACGTCTTACGTTACGTCTTACGTTACGTCTTACGTTACGTCTTACGTTACGTCTTACGTTACGTCTTACGTTACGTCTTACGTTACGTCGTACGTTACGTCTTACGTAACGTCTTACGTAACGTCTTACGTAACGTCTTACGTTACGTTTTACGTTACGTTTTACGTTACGTCTTACGATATAATTTTGCTGACACAACAAATAATTTTGCTGACACAGCAAATAATTTTGCTGACACAGCAAATAAATTTGCTGACATAGCAAATACTTTTGGTGGCAAAGAAAACGATTTTGCTGACTGAACAAATAATTTTGCTGACACAACAAATAATTTTGCTGATACAGCAAATAATTTTGCTGACACAGCAAATAATTTTGCTGACACTAGGTATTGCAACAGGTGGGCGGAGACGAACCACTTTTTTGGGACCACCGATCCCCCTGTCCCTCCCTCTCTCCCTCTAAAAGCTTAACATGTGGTTAAAAATGCTTAATATTTGCTTAATATTAGTTTAAGTAGGTGTAGTAATTTTGCTGACACTAGGAAGTGCAACAGGTGGGCGGAGACGAACCACTTTTTTGGGACCACCGATCCCCCTATCCCTCCCTCTCTCCCTCTAAAAGCTTAATATGTGGTTAAAAATGCTTAATATTTGCTTAATATTAGTTTAAGTAGGTGTTGTACAAGCAGTGATACTGGAAGTATCATCTGCTAAAAAGAGGAAAGAGTCTGAATTGAAGTGGGAGGAGAGAGGAGGATGAGTTCCCCACGCGGGCAATAGGGTCTTAATCGTTGTGGATTAGCTTTATATAAACTGACACAATCACAAGGACAACAAAGAGCGCGGACGATTGAGAGAGAGAGAGAGAGAGAGAGAGAGAGAGAGAGAGAGAGAGAGAGAGAGAGAGAGAGCGCAGGATGGGGCAGACGCCCGCATCTTTCTTACCCTCACTTACAACAAGGCGGAGTTCATACGCACAACACACGGCACAGCAGAGAGCCTCATTAGAGGGTCTCATAAAAAGTTTGAAAATGTTCTATAAGTCTGGAGGCCTTATCTGATTAGGCGCATGGCAAGTGCGTCGTCGAGTTAGTTCCCTACTGCGGGGTGTCGTCCTTTTTAAAAAGTTTTTTTTCTAAACGCTGCTGTCGTGCCCCTCCAGATGCCTTTCGTGTCATGGTGACCGCAAATTCAGTCGGTTGTGTTTTAAATCTTGGACTTGTTTAAAACTAGTTCGGAACGGCGTATGTTACTTCAGTGGTGTTGGGAAGAACCTTATTGCCCCTCATAGAGTTGTTTCCTGCTGTTCAACTCACCATTATGTATTCCAGAAACAAGACAGTCATGCTGCTCTCTTTACATTCATGTCACCTTTCAAATTAGGGTGCTGCGGCTGCTCCGCCGCCGGCCACTCCTCCTGGCCACCCTTTTCTGGACTTCAGATGATAGCGGGGGCGCGGCGTGGCGGGGCGGGGCGAGCGCGAGGCGTCGGCGCGCGCATGGCAAGGGCATGATAGCCGGGGCTAAGCCGGGCCTGGGCGGGGTCGCTCGCGGGGCACGCCGCCCGGCCTACAGATCATGTAGATCGCTGTAAGGAATACTAATGGGCCGTTGCGCTGCCGGGCGCTGCTGCCGGGCAGCGGCACGGGCACCAGCACCACCAGCACGGCCATCATTAGTATTTGCTCGACGTCCAGGTTCACACTTCACGGTCAATTTAACAGCCCGGTTAATGGTGATAGGTTGATAGGCCGTGCGATAGCTGCAGGGCGGCGGGACACTCACACTCACCCGCGCGCGCGGCATTGCGCAAGAGCTGATCCCCTTCTAATCGATATCCGTCGATTAGTATCGGGTGTACGAGAGAGTGGCATGGGGCCGATGCCGATTGCCGAACGTCGATAACTTCAATAACGACGTTATCCTGCCCGGGCCTCCGCGCGCCTGCCTCCTCGGGAGTCTCGTACGGCGGCGCGGTGTCGGGAGGATGGAGGATGAAAGCTGGTCGGATCAGCTGTCCGGGAGAGGGGCCAGCTCGCGAGCTCGCGTGGCGCACGGCGAGTGCGAGGGAGAGAGATTCGCCAAAGGGACCTCATCACTTTTTTTGCAGCTAGAGAAACTTCACGTCAGCAGCTCTGACTCCCAAACTTGTCCCCGAGGATCCAAATCTGTAGGTGGCTGCTTACAGCCGGCCCCTCGCGGACTGATGATCCTGGCGGGGACCGGGACCGCGGCGGTGCGGGCGGCCTGTTGTGTGGACAGTTGTGAGATACGTCCCCCCGCGGGCCGGCCCGGGCCCGGCTCTGCACTGCCCGCGCTGGCCCGGCCGGGCTCGGCCGCGCTCGGCTCGGCTCGCACAGGAAGACGCTATGTGGCTGAGAGGAGCGGGAAGCGTCCGTCAAATCGTTTACACTGAGTGGACACTTAGACGCGTGACACGGAATTACGGGCGTCTCGGCTCGGCCGGCCGCGGCGGACGCGCGGCGGGAAGCGGATGTAGAAGCCGCGCGGCGAGGTCCGCTTAGCGGTCCGCTGCTATGCCGCTGCTCATCCCCGCCGCGTATTCGCCGTAGTACTCGCGCCTCGTCCACGACTATACGCTCACAGCGGTCCGCTGCTTCCGCTTCTCACCCCCGCCAAGCAATGGTACCGTATTCGCATCCCATTCACCTCTACTTCCGCTTCGTAGTCGGTGCGCTGCTTCCGCTTCTCACCCCCGCCAAGCACTGGTAACGTATTCGCATCCCCTCACCGCCTCTACTTCCGCTTCTTAGCCGGTCCGCTGCTTCCGCTTCTCGCTCGCGCCGTGGCGCCGTACTCGCGCCCCATTCACGACGCCTCTCCGCTCGGCGCTGCTGGCGCCTCGCGCTTGTGTGCCCGCGTCCGGATTGATTGCTCCCGATTAAAATGCCCCCGTTCTAACCCACGGGCGCTGCCCACCTCCCACGCGCGGCCCGCGGGCTCGCGGCGCTGCTGCCCGCCTGTCCACCTCCCCGTCCGCCCGGCCTGTCCGCGCGCGCTCCTCGTGCTTGCTGCTGCCTCTGCATTCCTGGCCCAATTCAGTTGGTTGGCTCTCGGTCTGCCTCGGCCTCTCTGGCGGGGGCCCCGCGGCAGCAGGGCACTTGCCTGGGGCCCGGCCCGGCCCGGCCCGGCCGTACAGCCGTCAATCTGTTACTGCAACAACAGAAGCAGGGTGGGTAATGACCCAGTCCGGCAGGGGCTCGCATTGTGGCCCGGTGCACACGCGGGGGCAGCCCGGCCGTGTTGTTCCAGCGGGCCACTCCAGGAATGTTTGTCCAGCAGCGCCGGGGGCCCCGACGGGCACCGGCAGTACGCGCCCCTGGACGGGATCCAATGCACCGCGCCTGCTGCACCCCTCTCGGCAC
>NW_026267197.1:916290-932791 GCF_000697945.3 Frankliniella occidentalis
TAGTATTTTTTACGTTTAGGACAGCAACATGAGAGGTGACACTGTTTCGCAGGCGGGGCTGCGCGGCGGCGTGTGGGTTTGCATCCAGCGAGCGCCGTGCGCCCCCCCGCGGCCCAACCCTTCCCTTCCCTACAGGATCACAGCGGTGGCGGCGCGCCGGGCGGGCGGCGGCGGCGGCGCGCGGTGTAACAGCTCAATCGGGGGAAAAGGAAAAGGGGGGGGGGAGTACCAACTCGGGGTGTCGGGAGAGCGTGTATGTATTAGATAATGAGACCCTTAGGGTGCCAGCGTGCCTGCTTAGTTAACTGTTGTTTTTCTCCCCCCTCCCCCCCCTTTCTCTCCCTCTTTCTCCTTCTCTCTCTCGCACTCGCGGCGCTACGTACCATATGGCTGTCCCAATGATGCGTTCCGTGAGGTTTACAGAACGCCGCCGCACGCTGGCCGTGGCATCGCGTCGCACGCGGGGCGATATGGTGCAGCGCCGAGGTGCCGCGTGGTGGTGGTGACCCGCAGGCAGCTGGCGTGACCCAGCATAGCGGCAAGCAGCGCCCTGGAGAGCTCCGCGCGGAGCCCGTCAGAGCCCGGCACTGGAGAGGGGACCCACCAAGCACACTTAGCGCACGCATAATGACACAAAATTAAGCCGTCATTAACTAACAGCGACAACGAGCTGCTTTAAAGAATAACACGCAACTCTAGACGCCTCCGCGCTCGGGTCTGCTGGTCCCGCCCGCACGCGCACCCACATGCCCCCCACTCTCGTGCCCCGCTCAAACGGCGTAAAAATCTGGGTGGGCGCGCTGATAGGGAGCGCTGACGATGACGCCGTTGAGGTGCGCGCCGCAGTTTAGACCCCCCCTGCCAGCGGAGCCCGTGAGCGCAGCGGGCGGCGAGTTACGCCCCCCAGCGGGGTGCGGCGTTCCCATGCGCGCAGGTAAGGCCCTTGAGATGCGCCGCGCTTTTCCCACACCGCGGGTGCCGCACTTCTTGTGCCCGGAGTAGTAGACGCGGCTCCGACACCGTGTCGCCGCCGCGGACTCCACCCCGTGCAGCGGACCCCGCCGCCACCCCAACAACGGATTTACTCGCCCCCGGGGGGACGTCCCGCGGGGACCCGAGCGAGCGAGAGGGCCGCGGGGGAGAGAGAGGGGGAGACGCGCTGTTGTTGCGTGTTTCCGGCCAAACAAGCCAATTCTCGCGGCTGTTTTGGCGATCAATTGCACGGAAGGCGCGGCTCTGTGTCCAAAGTCCGCGGGGCCGGAGTCCCGGCTGGCGGGGGGTTTGGCATACCGCCCCAGGCGGCTTGGGCTCCTCCGCGGGGCGCGCGGGCGCTGGCGAGGACCTCGAGACCTCGAGGGGCGTTAGGCACACCTGACTGACACTGCCAAGGACCGCCAACTCCTGGGAAAGGCTGCTAAGGCGCGAGAACCGGCGAGAACCAGAGTAAAGCGTTACTCTGCGGATTTTTTTTCGCGCCCCTCATTTCTGATAGGGGTTTCTTCATTTGAAAGTGCAGTTAGTTATTCTGATAGGGGTTTCTTCATTTGCTTTTAGTTATTGGCCTGATTCTAATGATTCTAATGTTTATATAGGGTGTATCAGTGTATCACAACCTACTCTCGTGTATTCACGTTGCCTATCCTCGACTCTGCGGGCGCACCGGCCCGAGCTGTGGCCGAGCTGAGTCGGGCTGCTAAGTAAGGCAGGCAGGTTGTGATACACCCTGTAACTGAATTATCCTACAAAATTATTGGACATGGGCAATGGGCACCGCCTTTAGTTCAGTAAAACTGATCATTTATCGCTCTTCGTTTTTCATGTTCCTGTCCAGTTTCTCTATGGTTCGTGAGCATACGTGTCGAAGTTTGGAGCGCCCAGGATAAACTTTAGCCATGGAGCCGAAGTTCTGACCTTCTGCAAAGCCCGCGCCGTCTTAATCGTTTCCCTTACTTCACAAACTTCCACGACACTTCCTCTCGGTATGGGGCGGACGACGAGCCTTCCCATGCACAAGCAGAGCACAAGGAAGGAGAGGTTTCCTCTCTTCCGTCCTATCGCTGCATTCTGAATGCACTCAAGCAGCAGCATCAGCAGGGTCCACTTCCACAGCAGGTTCACCATATACGACTTACCGATCGCTGATGACTAACCCTCCGATTTCTTCGAAATGCCTGAGCATCGGAGCGCGAGCTTTTTGCGCCCTGGGGGTGCAAGGCGTGTGGGAACGCGCGGGGCCCGCACACCGGGGCCAGGGCGAGGCCGGCCGAGGTCCCCCCGCCAGGACCCCGTCGAGCAGCTCCCCGCACACCGGGGGCACCGGCAACGCGCCGCAGAGCCGATGTCTTCCGCCTGGCCGCATCGCCGCTGCGCGCCGTCCGCCCCGGAGTGCGTCATGCTCTTGCTATCGGCCAGCTCCGCGCGCAGCACAGCGACCGAGCCCAGTCGACCGCCCGTCTCGACCCCCAGATACCACACGTTAATCGGCTGAGAAAACACGCGAATGTGCGCGCGCCCTCCCGCCGCGCTATCACGTTATTATTATTTTTGTGTTATTATTATGATGATAGAGTTATGACGCACGGATATAGGGACACACACGTCGAGCTGATGTATCAAAACATGTATCTATTGATATAACTTGGCTGCTGCGGACGACGTGTGCCCCGCGACGAACGGATGTGTATCACAATGGCATGGCAGCGTGTGGGCCTCGAGGAAAAGAATAAAGAAAAAGAAGCGGAGAAGGAAAAGTATGAAGGAGGAGATGGAGTAGATGAGCCCCTGTGGTCACCTGGCATGTCTCCTCGACATCCAGACAGCAGACAGCCATCACAAGTGAACATATCATCTCATTCTCAACATCAACGACGCTCTGCTCGGCTGGTCCTATAGTGTAGTGTGCGTGGGGCACGCATGAAAATGTTCCACGTTTGGTCTAAAAGTGTGAAAAAATAATCAGACTTGTGTTTGGTCACAATGCATATTGTTTTCGTGCGCCTTTTTGGATTTGTTTTACTTTCGAGTCAGATGTGTAATGGAACTGTCGCCGTGGCTCAGCGCAAAAGTCAAGCTTGGAGTGTCTTCTTTTCCACCTCACGGCGCACAGGTTTTTCGTATTCATTAAAATAATCAGAGTCACTGCTTGTGTGCCCTAAATGGGGATATGTGACGCCTGACGGAGCAAGCCGATTTCCAACAAATAAAAGGTATTCACACCTCCAGGCCCCCGCCACACATGTTTCCAGGTAAACAAGGATGATTCTGCGTACGGTAAACAAGACACTGTGTGAGACGGCCACGGCCTGTGCGCGCGCGGCGACAAAGAATATCGAGGCAAGCTGGTTATGTGTTTGCTGCTTATCTCGGAGAGCAAGTGTTGGGACAGCAGCGCGCACGGGGTGCGCCCGGAGATACGGCGGTCTGTCCGCAGGCTTAGTGCGGAGCCAGACGGTGGTGCTGCGATGCAGCGGCGCGCAAGGATCCATTTCCAGCGAACAAAACGTGTGACAGTTTCTGTGACAGGTCCGGTGGCAGGTTATCATCTCTGGAGATGAATGCCCGGTGCAGCATCCACACGGACCGACCTATCGGCCCCCGCCGCACCCCAGGCCTTGGCCAGCCCGGGCCTCCGGAGGACTCTGAGGTACCATTTCATGGCGTACGACTAAAATAAAAACCGATTCACCCGATTAAACCCTGGGGTGATAGGCTAGAAAAACTTTACATTTAAGACGAGTTCAGCTTTAAAAACAGTCCATGCATGTGTAAAAGAAAATCTCGTCTGTAACTAGCTGAGGTTGGCGCCAGTGGTCTGAATACTTATGTATAGTGGTGTCTGTTTGAGCAGGCCAAAAGAAAAGAGAAATATTGTGTGAAACGTGCGATATGCATCGACCTCGAACCTCACCAATATTCCCACATTTGCATCACGATAAGCACAGAGGTGTGAGTATGAAAACTGGTGAAAACATATCCGATTATTGGCAGAAAGACAGTAATCCAGATTCTATTTCACATAGAGTCCCCATTCAAACAATGGGCACACGCTGCGAGCGCCTTCAAGGTCCCCCTTTGTAAAAGGCGTTCGAAGAAGTTTGATATCTCCAGTCTATCTTCCGCAAAACCCTGCTCCTGGTGCGCGACTACTGCAGAACTACACAAGTTTCACCCGGTTTAGCGAGGGCGTTTGCTTTTACGCGAAACTGTCACATCGCGCAGATCAATCAGGGGTGCTTTGAGGCAGAAGATGCTGCCGCCCGGCCCTGGACCGGGACTGTCCCCGGGCGAGGGGCAGCAACAACAACGTATCTGCTCAGAACATCTCCCGCTGTTATACCAGGACCTCGAGGACGGCGTGCGCGGCCTTTAGGGCCTACACCACCGCACCCCCTTCCGGGAACACGAGGACCTCATCGCCAGCGCTACCACCTGACCCACTACTGGGGTGTTGATCTGGGGCTGCCAGACAGGGACGATGATGGTGTTTGTTTCGATGAGTGACACCGGAGCGCCTGTAGCCTCCTCTGGTGCCGACCCGCGCGGCCGCAGAGTCTTGTGCGTCGCGGTGGAGGACGTGCGTGCCGACCGAAAGGACCGAGCGCGTCGAGGGGCCTGCAAAAGTCGGTGCGGCTGGGCTGGAGAGGCCAAGGAGAGTCCTTCTCGCCCCAAATCCCCCCAAACCAATGCGAACCAAATCCCAGCAGCAGCAGCAGTAGCAGCGGCAGCCGCGCGGCGCCATGTGGTTTCGTGCGCTTGCTGTTGTGGGACTCCCGCCCAGACCCCGCGCCCCCTCCCCCTCTTCCCCTCACCCCAACCCCCGGGAACCCGTAATTGATTCAATCGCTTTGAAAACACGCGAGGTTATCTTGGGGCGTGTCGCGGCGGGGCGGGGCGGGGCGGGGCGCTGCCTGTCCGGCGTAACAAGGCGGAAGGGTGAAAGGAGGGACACGTCAGTATTTGGACACTTTTGTAACTCTAGCCGCGGGGCCGGGTCGGAGGCAGGCGTAGCTAAAGGAAAATCTGCACCCCTCCGATCCGACCGAGCGAAAGAAGGATGTGCCTAGAAAACCTTCTCTCTACATCGTGGTATAAACTGACGTTATAAGTGCCTCTCTCTCCTCTCTCTATGTTCTACAGATTACCAGAGTACCGCGGTTGATAACTGGATAAATAAATTGAGTGTGCGACTTTTCAGCACACCAATGAGTGACGCAATCCACGTCACACCAGCATATCATTGGAATAAAACGAGACCTGTTAAATATATTGTATTTCGGGATACAAACCAAACCGCTCTCGCTCTCCCATCATCTTATAGTACTATCGCACTTCCGCCGACTCTGTCGTATTCGTTCGGGAGGAGAAGGGAGAGGGACAACAGCCCTGCTCGTCGTCGCCTCGGGTCCCACTTTGAGCGCAGCTCCGCAGCGGCGGGTTCAGAAACAAGTTCAAAACGACCGCGCTCGCGCCGGGGGTGGCGGGGCGGGGCTACAATATAACAAGGTCTCCGTCGCGACGGCCTGTCCAGGCACGGCACGGCCAGGTCTCTCGCCGTCTCTCTCACTCTTTGTGTCGAGTTTGCAAACGTCAGAGGCGCCGCACTGCGGAGTTTGGGCAACATCCCTCCCGGCTGTGCGCATTTTCTCTCTCTCTCTCTTCCTCCCCGAAGCTTCCGCCCTCTCCTCGCGTATACCTTTCTCTCCTGCGCCTGACACTCTCTTCCTCTCTATCTATGCCCCTGTCACTTAGCGCCACTCGCTCGCCGCGGCCCCGCGTTGCACACACACACACACACACACACACACACACACACACACACACACACACACAGTGATGGATGAGTGGAGGAATGAATGAACGGGTGACTGGACTGCTTTTAATGAATGAATGAGTAAATGGGTGAGTGGCGCCGCCTAGCGCCACGGCCCCGCTGACCCTTTGGACTCTAGCGCGCTCCACCAGGGCAGTGCCTCCTCCTCCTCCTCCTCCTCCAGGAAGCCAACACGGGCGTGTTGTGTCCACGTCATGAAGAGCGACATGCATAGCGCAATTAGCCATCAAGTGGCGGCAAGCCACACGTGACCGCACCGCGGCGTGGCGTGGCGTGGCGCGGCGCGGCGCCCGGCCCACAAGAGACGGCGGCGGCGCGGCCACGCCAACGGCGTCAAACACGGACACCCATTTGTCTGCGACACCCTGCTCTCCTCTATATGCGCGCCTCTATGGCTCTATGGCTGGCCCACGCTGGGCGCTGTAAGTAGACGCGTGTGTGTGTGTGTGTGTGGCGGCGCGCGCTAGTGTGGGCGTGTGTATGTATGCGCGTGTGGGTGCCGCCCGCTGGTCATCTCGCTTCTACTTTACTGGTACCGCCACTTTACAGGCTTTACAGAGCGCGGGCCTGGCTCACGCTATGCACGCGCGGCGCGCGGGGTCCTCGGCGCTACGCCCCGCCACGCCGGGCGCACGCGCCCCTATCCATCGCCATGAGGGTCCCCTTGGGTGAGGAAAGGGTTAATATGAGCGAAAACGAGCTCAGATTACATTATTGTCACTGCATTTTCAAGATTCGACTGTGTGGCCAGGCGGTAGGGTGGGAAAAGTCTGATGGTGCGAGTCGTGCGAGTGAGTGGATAGGTATTCGCGCGACGGGGGAGACAGACAGACAGAGAGAGAGAGAGAGAGAGAGAGAGAGAGAGAGAGAGAGAGACGGGGGGGGGGGACTGTACAGTTTAGTCCCATAATTACGGGGGAAATGTGTCGTCCGGTGTGTCAACACGTTTAGGGTCCATTCCCTATATTCTGGCAGAGCGGCTACGCTTTGCTTTCCGGCCGTCTTTGTTAGGCTCATAAACACCGTGGTCGAAGGGACGATACCCGAAAGTTAGAGTGGCCACCTCTCCGAGCCGAGCCTGGGCGTGAGCATTGTCACGGAGAGAGGAGACCCACGCAGGTCGGAAAGACGGGTGGACACTCTACATCGGCAGGTCAACCCTTATAACGCACCGGAACACACCCTGCTGATGAGTTACACAATGACTCAATGGCATTGTCTCGAAAGCCTTTGCTTGCCGCTCTGCCAGAATATAGGGAATGGACCCTACACGTATTCGTCGTCGGTAGTGTCGACGCGGGGCGCTCATTCGGCGCCGCGGGACTGCGCGTTGGCGGATACGACATTGTAAAACACCCGTCGAGATGGGCGCGCCGCGCCGGGAAGAGAGAGGGGAGGGGCGTTTAGCCGGGCCGGCCGTACCGCCGCGACTCTGAGACATCCGCGCCGCGCTCCGTCGCGCTCGCGCAGAGATCTATGGTTGTTTTCGGACGCCGCCGCGCCGCCCACGGGCGCGCTGCGGTCGTCGCGCCGCCATGCGACGACGCCCTCGGCAGCAGCTGGTGACACCGACTGACTGAAGGATGGGGTGTCATTGGAATTACCTCTCCTTACTGCCACTTCTCCCCCCCCCCTTCTCGCCACCACTGTCCATAAGTACCCAGTGTGTACCTCTCTGCTTGCTCCGCAGTGGCGTAGCTAAGGATTCTCTGCGGGAGACACAGGGGGTCGGTGGGGTGGGAGCTTATCGTCTGGCTTCGCCGCTGCGCTGTGCGGGGGCCTAGGTGTGAGCGACACGCCACGGGCTGCCCGGCATCATCATTTTCATGGCGATGACTCCACACTCGGCGATGGTGATCGTAAAAACCCGGCCGCCGGAGAAGCTTTGGAATTCATTAGACAGTCAACCTTCGGCAGCTGCTGTTGCTGGTCTGCGCGCTCTAGCTGCCTGTGGTAGGTAAGACAGCGGGCGGTAGAGGGGCACAAGCGCTGCTCAAGCGTTTAAAAAACGTAATGGAACTGACATTTTAAAAGCAATGTTAAATAATATTTATTGGGATGATTCTGCAGCTCTGGAAGTCTTAGCTGTCTCAAGAAAACTAATACTCTTGCTTTTTATAATTTTACTTGAAGTATTTTTCACTCTTTTCATATTTTGTTCTTTTAAAATTCTAGTGTTTCCATTTTTTTCCATCAAATTTTTAATGTTGGCCTGTTTTTCTTTTTATGAATTCTCCAGAAATATCATGTCAACTTTGTGTAAGTCATTTAAGCAATTCATTCTGTGTTTTATATCTTTCTTTCTGTTTTTTTTTCTTATTTTCTTTCTTTCTTTCTTTCTTTCTTTCTTTCTTTCTTTCTTTCTTTCTTTCTTTCTTTGAGCTTTCGTTTTTCTATGCGTTCGCAGTTTGAACCATTTCTCAAAAGTAAAAGGTGAAGGATAAGTCAAGGAATTATGTTTAAAAATGGGTTTATTTTACCTCCCACTCCGCCTCCGACTCGCGACATCAACAACATTCACAATAAAATTCTTTTAAATATTTACAATAAATCATATACATATCTTTGGCGAAAACGTTTAATATCCAAAACGTTTAGAAACAAATGCATCATGAAAGGAAAAATGCACAATAAAACTAATCAAGTACCCTGACGTATTGATTGAGGTGATCACTCAGACTAACTGAACATTTAGGAAAAGTACATAGGACATAAATAAACATACAGAGCGCCAAATTATTGATAAATGAAGACATAAAAACAATAAAAGATGCAACTGTCATATCAAATTCGTACACTACATTTGTTCACCCTAATTCCAACAAAACAGTTCAGCGATTGACTATACTTTTAACTTACAACGAGATCATAATAAAAATTTACCACACCTACTCCTACATTGTCTAAATGCTCTGAATCTCACTACAAATGTCACTTACTCAATAACAAATTTTCACAGTTCGAGATCGACTGAGAGAAAGAAACACTCTTCACTGCCGTCACACAGTTCTTGCAGTTCTCCCGGTCACTACACGCGCGCACACTCACACTTTTGCGAACAGCAGGGCTGCCCGGATCACAGACAGAAGGAATTTGGACGGAGGCCGGTCCATGTCGGCACCCAGGTCAGCGCATCGCGGGGGGCGACGCGGAGGGCGCAGTGGGCGACGCTGCTAGGTACTGGGGGTGGTGGTGGTGCGCGGGCACGCCGGGGTAGGGCGGTGACCTGGCTTGCTGCTGCTGGAGCTGCTGCTGAAACAGTTGCTGCTGCAGCAGGAGGCTACCCCTCCAGTCGGGGAAGCCAGGGGACGACGGAGCGCTGGGGGCCGAGCCGGGGGCGGCTGACCTCATCGGGGAGGCGGCCAGCATGGAGAAGAGGTGGTGTTGCTGCTGCAGGTACGGGTGCGGCGCACCGCCCTGGAGGCCGAGGGGAAGTCCGCCGACGCCACCGAGGCCGCCGGGGATGCCGCCCGGGTACACGAACGGGAGGAGGCCGAGGCCGGCGCGCCTGCGGCTGCGGGACGGCGGCACGCGGCGGCGCAGCTTGCCGGTGGATCCCCCGATGAACACGTCGTCGGCGCTGGGGTCCAGCATCCAGTAGTTTCCCTTGCCGGGGTCGTCGTAGTGGCGGGGCACCTTGACGAAGCACTTGTTGAGCGACAGGTTGTGGCGGATAGAGTTCTGCCAGCCCTGCTTGTTGTCACGGTAGTAGGGGAAGTGCTTCATGATATACTCGTAGATGCCGTTGAGGGTGAGGCGCTTCTCGGGCGAGTTGCGGATGGCCAACATGATCATGGCGTTGTACGAGTAGGTGGGCTTCTCGGGCTTCTTGCTGCCGGCCTTGTCGGCGCCCTCCTCGGAGCTCTTGTCTTCGGTCTGCTCGCCGGTCACGTCCAACTCGGACTCGCAGTCGCTGGGGGGCGGCGAGCTGGCACCGCTGGCCGCGGAGCTCGGCGCGGGGCTGGGCGTCGTCGGGGCGTCGGACGGCGCGGTGTCGTCGGCGTCCTCGTCCTGGCCGAGCAGGGCGCGGATGCTGAACTTGAGCGGCACCTTGCTGTGGGCCGGCGCGGCCTGGGGCGCGGCGCTCTCTTCGCTCACCATGGTGCACATCACGTCACAGAACACAGACACAACACGGGACACGTCACTGAACTGGCGGGCACGGTGTTGGACCGTCCGCCTCGAAGCTTGGCTGCTGACTGACCTCCCGCTCCAACGGCAACCTCCTCCCCCAGCGGCCGGTTCCTCCTCAGGACGACCGTCACGCCGCTGGCGGCCGTCTTGCCAAGCGAGGCCTCGCCCAATCGCGGCCTCCGCTCGTGCGTCGGTGGTGGTGGGAGGCCCGGCCTGCAACGCCTTCGTCGCCCCCCACCACACGGCTGCCTCCACCTCCCCATCGCCGCGGCCGCGACGCCTCCCACTCTCCTCCCCGCGAAGTGGAGTATAGAAACATTTCAATTCAATCTGAGCCGAGCGAAGCCGAGCGCAGCGAGCTCCGTGCAAATAATACCGGCCGAGGGGTGGGAGGGTGCGGTGGTGGGGGTGGTGGCCTATTTATAAAATATTGTACCCCGCATTAGCCATAGCCGAGGGGTTTGAGGAGCGGGGTGGTGGGGAGGGTGCAGGGCCGGGTGCATGCTGCTGCTGCTTTGTTTTTCGGCCGGTCGCCTTGTGGTTTAGATTCGTTATTCATGTGCGCGTCGCTCACCCTTTCCCTCCCCCTTCCCCTTCCCCTCCCCCGGGCTGTAACAAGTATGGCAACCGTGTGATTTAAACGCAACCCCCACCGTAAATCCGCCTCGTTTATACGTGGAGAGTTACAGGATGCTGCGTCGCAGCAAAAAAAAAAAAAAAAAGAGAGAGACAAAACTTGAATGCGCCAGGCCAGCATCCAGCAGTTTCACGTAGAAAGCCCTTAAGTTTTTCTTAACGCGACTCGTTTTATGTACAAAGGGGTGGAGCACAGCATTCTTTACCTGCAGAAGATGAAGAGGCGCGAGCAATAAAAAAGAACACTGACTGAGGGTTTTTTCCAGTAGAGGGAAAAGAGGGGGGAAAACGTATATTTTTTCTCTCACTCGTTTGCTAAGTATACACTCGTTTTCTGTCGACAGATTTTTCCCGATTCGCCGGGGAGGGTGCAACAACCTCTGGGCCGAATGGAGCGGGCGGCAACATTCGAGGAAGAGGGCGTCAATAAGTCCACAGACAGGCCATCGGCTGCCATCGGCTCGCAGCCCTGCTGTGTTGACAGCCCGTCATCATACCCGGACCCACGGTCAAGGTGCGGTAGGCTACTACTTCTGCTAGCATTTTTTCTCTTTTTATTTTTTTAACGTTCGTAAAAATCTTGGCACTTTTCTGAACATTGACAAATTCCTTCTGCTTTTTTGGCGGTGGGATAAAAGAATGAAAAATCACCGTTTGGGTTTGGGGATGGTGGTTTGCAGGCCCCTGTGGCGGCGCTGCAGCGGCGGCGGCGCCTGCGCAACCATTACACGAGCCGTTACCCTAAAAGCGTTCTAATCAAAGTGGCTCCATCGGTAGAGATCGGATCAGCCCGAGCCGGGCACACCTGCGAGAAGGGGGACAAAGGGGTGAGGGGATGGAGAAAGGGGGCTGGGAGCAAGGGGGAGCAAGGGAGAGGGAGGGGGGAGAGCCCCGCAGGGTGCCCCCGGGCTGACACCACTCCACCACTCCATGGGGACAACACCTTGTCAGCCGTGGATTAGCTCTGACGAGAGAGTATCTTTGTGTCCCAGACTCTCAGGTGCGAGAGAATCGGCTCGGGAAAACCTCTCGGCGGTCGGGCGGTGTGTTCCATGGAAGCCCGTCCGGGGCACGGGTCTTGCTTCATGACCCAGGGGTCGTTGGCGCTTAGCTCGCTCGCCAGGCAGAGCTTCAAAAAATCCACCGTCGTTTCCCGGGGGTCTATTCAGCGCTGACAATGGGGAGGTGATTGAAGGTTTGTAACGAAATAAGGCTACTGCGGGGGAAAGGAGCAGGGCTCAGGGCAACGACCGCCCGCTCTTCAATGGAAGAAGAGTTCAGCGCCGATTCGGCCAGGGAGTTCGCAGAGAGGTAAAATCGGCTAAAATTATCGATTCCAAGACAGGGTAATGCAAGACTTGAGGTACGTATGGCTTTTGGTGCGAATGACATGACGCTGCTCATAAGCGGCAGGGTTGCGAATATACAACTTTATATTAGATGGATGGGGCGATGGAGGGATTATTTGATGTTGATGAAAACGCAAATTGTCATGATGACAGCGGAACAGAAAGCCGAACTGAGATACTATCAGCCCGACCAGGCGATCTCGTGTGTGAGTGAGTGTGTGTGTGTGTTTTAGAGAGAGAAAGAGCAGGGTGTATTCGGAGGGAGTGGGACGGAGACAGCAGATGAGGATGCGAGGTTAGGGGGAGGAGCTGCTGCATCTCAGGGAGCCGCAGAATGTGTCGGCATCTGACTTCTGCGCGATTTCGTCTTCATTTATTTTCGACGTTGGTCCCCCTTTTGTCCGGCCAGCCGCCAGCAGGCACCGGGGGCGGGGTTCGGGGTTGTGGGACAGCGGTGGGGGCGGGGCCGAGCTAGCTGGCGGCGTATCGCCACACACAAACGCGCAGACGACAAGCTTGTTGGATGCAGCATGCTTGTGTTTTCTTTTCAACTTGGAAAAAAGAGAAAAAAAGTTCCATTCCCCCTGCGGCCGTGGCGTACGAAAGGTGCCAAAATAAACCCGCGCGCGCTGTAAAGCCCGGTGGAACGCATGCGTCAACCCGAGGCCGTGTTACGGAGAGGATAGTGGCTGATAGCTCAGCTGCTCAGTAGTTCACGAAGCCCCTTCAACTTCTAATAAAGTTATAACGACTGATTGTCCATAAATGGAGCCACCCGTTCAGGCCATCCTCTGCCTACAGCTACACTGGAAACGCAAGTGTGTGGATGTCGCACACTTGTAGGTGTGTGAAAATCCATTCGTACACTGAGGGTGGTAAATGTGTGAATTTTCGAGGAAAAATTCACACCTTTCCCCCTCCAAGTGTTCGAATGGATATTCACACACCTACAAGTGTGCGACATTCACACACTTGCGTTTCCAGTGTATCGAAATAACATGCCAACTACCCGCCGGAATTCAACGTGACGTTTTCCTAGGTTGGCCTAGCAGCAGCGGAGTATGCTATTGTTATTCACCCATTACTGGTAAATAATGCGAAACAACGCGACGTCGCCGAGCTGGAGCCGCACTGATGTTTCAATTAGAGCCCACTGATTGCCTGTTCGACTCCGACCACTTGACGTGGCTGCCGTCGACCCCACCCCCTGCCCCTCCTGTCCCCCGCCCCTTTGGGCCGAGCTCCGGGGCCGCCGACACACGGGACTGCATGCTGGGCTGAGGCCGATCTAAGGATTCGTCACCGCAGCTCTTCGCCATCAATAATGGAAAAGTCTGTGAGGGCGGGGCGGGGCGGGGCGGACAACATGATATGCGTCTCCCCCCGTGACAACATTATAGGTCTGCCGCACATGGAGCCCCAAAAGCCCGGTAGACACACGGACCGGCGATACGTCGCCGCCGCGCCGTCGTCGTCTTGGTTGCCGCCGTTGTCGTCCTCTCGGGAGGCGGATACTTTTGGGGGGACGGTGTACGCTGGTACACTACAAACACAGTTGGCTCACATCTCATTGTCGGTCTATGTGGCGGTTTTGGTTGGCACACAAATTTGGCGGACTTTGGGAAGTTTGAGAAGTCATAAAAGTTCTTAAAATTTGGTGAATGTCATGGAAAAGTCATGAAAAATGCCAGGTGCCAAAAATGTGGTAACCCCCCCCCCCCTCTCTCTCTCTCTTTCTCCCTCTCTCTCTTTCTCCTCTCTCTCTCTTTCTCCCTCCCTCCCTCCCTCTCTCTCTCTCTCACTCTCTCCCTCTCTCTCTTTCTCCGTCTCTCTCTCTTTCTCCCTCCCTCCCTCCCTCTCTCTCTCTCTCACTCTCTCTCTCACTCTCTCTCTCTCTCCCTCTCTCTTTCTCCCTCTCTCTCTCTCTCCCTCTCCCTCTCTCTCTCGTCATCATGCTGAGCCGTGACATTATGCTAGGGAAGTGCTCGCGCGCGCGGGCTTGTGTGTGTGGTAGTACTAAGAACGCTGACAGCATTCGTCAAATCCATCACACAACACAACACATATCTGTGCGTTCGATAGGTCTTTTTAATCGCCAAATGAATGCGTAGAGGTTCGTGGAAGCTAGACACCCGGCGGTGGAGGCGTCCGCCACTAGCCGCGGCTGATGGTGTGTGTATGCCGCGGGGAAAACTGCGCCTTCTGGTTTTGAGGCCGCCTCGCTTGACACCTTCACGAGGGGGAGCTTTTGAGGGACCGGCACGAAGCGCGGTTCGCGCGCTCCCAGCCGGCCCCTCGCAGCACCCCCTCCCCAGTCTTTTGATTGGCTTCTCTCGGTGTCGGCGGGGCGGGGCGAAGGGGTGTGTCCGGAGGGGGAGGACACCTGGGGGACCAGGACGAAGAAGAGGAGGAGGACGACGCTATTGTCGTCTACAATGATGCTATGGCCTCGGTGCTAATCGCCACCGCTGGCCGCGCGTGCAGCCGCCAGATGCAATGCAAGAAAAGAGTGCAGCACACTGAATTGTGCGCAGTGTGCGAGAACGTATCGCTGTCTCAGTTTGTGTGGGTGCGAGAGAGACGGAAGAAGGGGTTATTGTAAGTTATAACGCGATTACATTAGCGCCCTGCTGCTGTCGCAGGGCAGCATCCACTGTGCGATTTTTAGAGCGGCAGCAGCAGCTTATAGGCCAGTGGCCGCAACGGCTGGCATAGGCTATCTCAGATTATAGTAGTGGTAATAATAACAGTAATCAGAGATTTCTCGTCGCGAATTTGTGTGGGGAAGTGCTGGACAGGCGTGGGGGTGGCTGTGCAGTGGGGGAGGGGGGTGGGGGGCAGAGTCGATCAAGTGTCATGATGGACTCACTCTAGTGGACGAGCACGCTGCAGCACCTCGGGAAGCCCCGGCAGTGTGCACGTGTGTGTGTGCTGCGGGGGGAGTGTAGCAAGTGTGTGAGTGAGTTTGCTTTGTATTTGGAGAGATAGCTCTGCGGCACGGGTTGTCCCTCACCCCTCCGCCCGCGCCGCTCTCTGACCGCGGGGCACGCGCTGCACGCCGGGGGGCCGAGGCCGAGGAGATAAGCGCGTTCGTGTGCTCCTCAAATTCGACCATTATTTCGGGAATTTGTAGAGATTAAGCAGAGGATCACAGCCGGCGGGTGCGTGGCGGAAACAAAGATTTGTACACTGACGAGCGCAGGCTGTGCTGTATGTTGTTTCCCCGTGTTTCTCTTTGGCATGCTCCGAACCCCACCAAAAAACTTGGAAGCATTAAGTTGTCTCAAACTGTCGTGCAGCGGTCACCGTTGTTTTTCTTGCCGTCTCGCAGTCCTATTTTCGTAGATTTGCTTCTTGTTAAGTCTCCCGTACCCCGTTTTTTCGCGCCGAGTTATAAGAAACGCGCACGACAGTATCGTTGTGGACGAAATAGACGGGTGTGTGAGGTGTTCGTTTTTTTTAGGTTAGGTCGACTGCGAGGGAGAGCAAAGGGTTTCGGCCTCGAGTCGTAACTCATCCGCAAGCGTGTTTTACCAGAATTTCACGGCTCGTTTGCATAAGGGCCTAGAGGGGCGGCCGCAGCCAGCCGCAGCAGCGCCTGACGGACGGGCTGTCACGGGTGGTCACGGGCCGGCCCGCGCCGCAGCCACCTGGGCCCCAACAACATTCTCATAATTTGCGTCAGCAATTAGAACACACCTGCACATAGCGCTGCTGATTTTTGTTGTTGTTTTTTTAGGGAGGGGCTATTTTTTTCGCTTGTTTTTCCCTTTTTACCTTTCGTATTTTTCCCTTTTGCGCTGTGCCATGCGCCGTTTGTTTTGTTTTCATGGAAGCCATTAGGATGTGCAATAATGTGCCATTAGCGGCTCTGCCGTGCCCGACAGGCCAGGTTCGGCAGCATGGCATCCCATCGCCCATAGGAACACGAATACATCGGGCAGGGTGGGAAATTAATTATGCATAAAAAAAGGATTGTGTATGTGCGCGTGTTTTTCCCCCTTTCGTTGACTACCCTCTGCTCTCGGTCGTATATAATGTGCCGTTGCACCGCGACATTGGTGTTACTTGTGCCTGTGCCTGCAGTTAAAACTGCTTCACCTCTGATCGATACTGTGGTCATGAGTATGGTGTGTGGTGATGATGATGAACAGGATGTTGGTGATGGTGATGATGACTATTGTGACTGGCCAACTGTTACTACAGGCGGCCACTGCTTTTGTTTATTCTCCCTGGTGACGATAATTGCCCCCGGTCACCCTCCGGTCACCCTCTGGCGGGTGACATGTCGCGGTGGCTGGAGGGCGGCCAGGGGCCACTTCTCCAATTCAACACTATAATCAACGCAGAGCTCTCGGCGACAAAGACGGGCTCGACTGGGGGGTGTGGTAGCGGTGTGTAAGAGTGAGTATGAGTGAGCGCGCACAGAGAGAGAGAGAGAGAGAGAGAGAGAGAGAGAGAGACGCAGGGAGGCACAGGCGGTTTACGGTCCATCTGGTGCGCGTGCTCTCGTAAAAGCCCCGCGCGCTAGGCTGGATGTAGTATCACCTGC
>NW_026267197.1:941016-944873 GCF_000697945.3 Frankliniella occidentalis
TATGCTTTATCATCTAACACCATATAACCTGCAGGTTTACAACTCGGCCGAGGTGCTATGAAATTTGTGTTTGAGTACCTCCAGCTCTATGTTGTCTGAAAGCTATGTACTGAGTCGAACAAGCGAGGAACCCACTACTGATCCCTGCTTCAATTAGCTTCTCTTTTGCTCACTCTGCAGCCCCGGGTGGTGGCAGATTTGTTCACCTTAGCCGGCAGCCGGCGCTTGTTTGAGCATAATATGGTGGCCGCCTCTCCCTGTCATGTGAACTTTTGCCGAAAGAGAGCAGGCCCCAGCCGAGATTGCATATACCGCCGTAGAAAGAAAACACGTGCAACATTATGCTCTTCACGGCGAATGCGTCATATTTCGCGCTGAATACATTTTTTTTCTCTCCCTCCGGCGGCTGCAGGCGGCAGGGTGCCCCTGAGGGTCTCGTCTCTTCGAGGAAACCGTTCGGCGCGCCTTGTAAGGCTTATGTGATGCGAAATGACAGGGGCCGTATTAATTATAAGCAAATAAAGCGCAGCGCAAAAGTAATTATTATTCATCGCGTCAAACATCGTAGGCGAAAGAGAAACAATTTTCTGACCGGCGTCCGATAGGTTCACGTTAACATTTTATTTTAATTTAATTTTTGTGTTACGAATAATGCGAGAGTCGTGTTTGGGTTCCATCTGCTCCGGCTCACGCACGCGCATCGCCGGTCCCGTCGCGCCGATCGAAGCGACGTGTGGAAAATGAGCCGTGAGCATCTCGGGGCCGAAGTGCCGCCTAATGAGTAGGGCTGGCGGGCGCTGCCGGCGCTGCCAGGCGCTGCCAGGCGCGCCCTGCCGGCCGGGCCGCGAAGCACGTCATGACGGATCGAGCCAGCCGCCGGCCCTGGGCCTGGGAGATGCTGTCGATAAACATTGATTCCCCGCTTTCCATGATCGTGCACTTTCTGCAGGTGTTGTAGGGGGGGCCATGCTCCTGACCCCCCCCCCGTCGTAATCTCCCCGTTCCCACTACGGGCGTACACGGGCTGCGCGCTGCTCCGGGCCCCGTGGGAATCAATCGATGAAGTTGTTATTATGTAGTCTAGCGGCGTCGGTCCCAGGAGGGGCTCAAGGAGAAGCCGCCGCCGACACCAGAGCGGGTCGAGGGAGAGAGAAGTCCACTCTAAAACCCCCGCGCACCCCGCCGGGAGTAGTGTCCCGCGCACGTTAGGCCGACGCAACCCTAAAAGCCAGGGAGCTTATGTGCATTGCGTGCGTGTGTTTGGCCGCGCCAACACCTCCCACATATCTCACCTTCTCTTAGACGCGGCGGCGCCTTCAAAGGGAAAAGGGTTTCTCTCACATATGTCACGGCCTTCCTCAACAGGCTCCGTAGACCCCGCGCGCCGCCGCCACCTCCGTCCGCCCCGCCCCCTTTCTTCTCCTCTCCTGTCCGATTTATTTATTTAATTCCGTAATATCAGAGTGCGCACGGCATATTGTGTCCTTATAAAGACGGGCTTTGTGCGCGCGCTGATGTCGGCACCTTTGCACTGTAAATAAAGGGTACGGGGGCATTTAATGCGGGGCCCGCGGTGCCGTGCTCAGCCTTTCATGCTTCTTCCGTCTCTTTTTTTTTCTCTCGCCGCCCCTGCAGCAGCGGCACCGGCGCGGTTTTTCGTCTTTAATTAAAGGGCTATGAAATGTGCCCATTATGTCTGTCCTCTTCATTACGTCTGTCGCTCTCGCTCTCGCTCGCTCGCACTGCGCCGTCTGTCCTTGTTTGATTTGGAGCCCCCGGCAGCAGCCCCCGACCGCCCCCGGCCTCGGCAGCAGTACTGCCCCCGGGAGAGTGGAGTGGGCTCGCCAGAGTTGGGGGCCATACTACTACTACTCGATCGTCCGTCGCATTAGCACCTTTACCGACAGGGCGTCATGGGAACACACCTCGGAACACACGGGACATGACTCGTCAGCCCAGGTTCGAGACGAGTAATTCAATAATGTTTTATAGGTTTTGTTTTAGTAGGATGGTTTTGCTCATGGCAACAGCGGTAGATCTATCTGGGGAATTAAAAGTAATACTTTGATTCCCAGATTGTCGTTTTCCGGCAAAGCGTGACCACCGTATGGCCACCTGAGACTCGCGACTCAAGTAGTCCTGGAAGGCGGTCCATTCAGCCGTCCGTTCGACCATGGCCTCTCGTGTGGGCCGTTTCTTCTGGATAACCTGCCGTGGCAGGATATGTGTTAATTAAATATTGTGATCTCGCCCGGCGAGGACACCACCGCATTCTGCTTTCCCTAATTCCCCTGTCGGATGTTCTAATTATCGCATTATGAGGAAACAAGGCCACCGGTTGGTCTGCACACGTGTCGCCCGGCATGGCGGCCAGCGCGATAAAAACACAAGCCCCTTTGTCTCCAGTTTTGGGATGAATGGGGTAGAATCGTTAAGTAAGAAAAGCTTAATTTGTGAAAAAGGGTTGTTTCGTAAGATGGAAAAGTTTTCAATCCACACTTCTTCGAAACCCTTTCGGAACGATACCGGCATGTTTCGTAGATCTACAGGAAATGTGAGAAACGAAAAATCGTTTATGGATCGTTTTCAATGACCGATTAATTATTGACTCCTACTTCCGATGGGAGAACTATGGATCCGCTTCATCCTGCCTCGTCGCCCTCTATAGAAAGCGGCACGAGTAAAGGGCGTTGAAATAATTGCTTGACGATATAAAATAGGTCGCTCCGGCGGCGGTTCCAAAGGAGAGGGTTAGAGAGAGAGCGCGAGAGAGAGGGGGTGGGAGAAGGAGCTCGGTGTCTGGGGCGGGGCGTAGTATTCAACACGGCCGGCAGAATTTAGCCAACAAGAGAGAACGGAGGGCGGGGCAGGCCGGCAGGGCCCTCGAGCACCTGAGGAGGAAGTAGTGGGGGTGAGGGAGCATCCGACACCGGAAGCTGACCCCCCCCCCCTCTCTTTCACCCCCTGCCTCTCTCTGTCGTGCTAATTAGCCGCACCGCGAGCACGCTGGTCGGCCCGAGCCACCGCCTCACCTGTCCGGACCAGAACGAGCTGCTGGTTATGGGACAGCCCGACAGCCGTGCCGCGCGGAGCAGCTCGGGCGCATTGTCGACTATGTAGGTTAAACTGTCACCCACCTAATGAACTGAAAAGTTCTTCGCTTAAAATTTTCAACCGAAGGAAGATAAAATATTAACCTACCAAATCTGTGCAGTAGAATATTTTTATGATTTATTAAAATTTGGCATGTTTGAGGCTTTTCAACGTTTAATTACTTTTTTCCTTCCATCAATTTTGCAGTCTGCATTTTTTCCCCTAATGTGCTCTAAAGGTTTTTCTTACTACGAACTCCATTTGTATTCAGAGAAGCCATATTGCATATAAAATCCATCCAGCCGTGGAGGTGGCGATAGGACCTCTACGCCCTTCGTGTCAACTACCCCCTCCCCCTCCACTCCCCTCACATAATAACACACTCACACACAACGCTGGGCCGGTGAGACGAACCTCCTGCTCGCTTGGGGCTTATGGCTTCCTCGAACCCCCAGCCAAGTATAGCCGCCAATCCGGCTGTGCGCACGCGGCCCAAACAGCCGTGCGTCCCGAGCCGGGGGCCCAACCTCCCAGGAGGTCAAGAGGGCGCGGTAAAGAAAGGCTCTCTTTCGTATCCGGATGGGCAACCTATCGGCGCTCTTCCGGCTCGGGCTGATTTAGAGGGGAAGCAGTGACTGCGAGTGACCTCGCCGACGAACCAGCCATGTGTGCACACCATGCCATGCCATGGCAGACAACTATGGGTCGCGTTCGCGTCGCATAACACCCCAAGTACACCACTGTGTCCGCCGCATTTCTCAATC
>NW_026267197.1:944923-950931 GCF_000697945.3 Frankliniella occidentalis
GGTGGGGACGGAGCGCGGATGTAAGCGAATGAGACCCCCATGTTTGTGGACTTGTCTGTCATTGTTGTGGTCCGACTGCTGCTGGTGCTGGAACACTACTGGGAGGGGATTCAACCCCCGCCTCACCCCGCCAGCACAACCACACGTGTGCACACACCATGCAGTGAAAATTTCAACCAGCTAATTTTTGCACGCAGCTGTACATAAGTTAGGAAACAATACGGATACAGTATGCGATCTACCCCGATGTATGACACTTTTGAACCCTTTTTATCCTTTACGCCATTTGACGAGTCTGACGCCGTCTGAGGGAAGCCTGACGTGGCCAGCTGCCGCAAGCTTGACGGGTCTTCGTGTGCACTCGACTGACAAAACATTTCATCTCATTTACAGGAGCGTCACAATGACTCGTAATGAACGACAGGGAGCGTCACATCGCGCGTCACGCTCGGTTGGGCAATAATATCACGACTGTAACGGGTGCCCAATCTGCCTGCTCGCGTGTCGGTTTAAAAGTCGATGACTCGGTCAGTGTCTCGTGGTCCCGTGATCTAGTGAGCACTGCGCTGCTGGGAGGTGGAGGCATATCATATAGAAAACAATTGTGTGCTATGCAACGAGGAGAGGGGAGGTGTGGGTGTGGGCATGTTTTTTTTTCGAGGGTTAGACCAGGCTTATACATGCACGACTTTCCAAAACACTTCTGTAACCTTTGCATCCTTTTCAACAATAAGTTTGATTAATTTGTTTCAAGGTTAAAAAAACAACAACATGCATTCTGATCAAAGTCTTTACTTTGTTTTTCCATTTCATACGACAAGTCCAGAAATTGGATTAGCGACACCAAGTACCCAGCATGCGTGTTATTTGTCCGGCAAATAATGACACAAGAAGGAATCAATCAGGCTCCGGTCGACTACTCACAGGAACCACCCAGGGGTAGGGGGGGGGGAGAGAGAGAGAGAGAGAGAGAGAGAGAGAGAGAGAGAGAGAGAGAGATTGCGAGACACAGAGAGGGGCAGAGAAGGGGATAGCACTGCGAGAACTTGCGCTGTGGGAGGCTATATCCGGACTGGACAAAGTAAACAACTATCAAAACATCGGTGGCAAAAAGGGTTTCGGAGCGGTTGCAGTACGGCGCAGTGTGTTTGCTCGAGTTGGCAGGGTCAATATTACTCCCGCGCGGATTCGCATACCAATATTTATTTTGGGAAATATTTGCTCAGGCTATGGGATAAGGGGATGCGACAATCATTCGCATACGGAACAAGGGCGACGCGCGTCGAGGTCGATTCCGCGCGCCGTAATCCCATTCAGGGACGCACGGTGATCCCTTACCTGTATATATATATGTGTGTGTGTGTGTGTGTGTGTGTGTGTGTGTGTGTGTGTGTCAAGACGGCTCACTCATTCATTCGCACAAAACGGACGCCATATCCCCAGCGCCTTTTATTTGGCGAGGATTTGACAAAATGTTGACGCAGGATTTTGACCAAGACAACTGCATGTATACCATGTATCGAAATCGCTTCCCCTTTCTGTACTCCCTCGGGCAGGGTGCGTAATCTCTACACGCTACCCGCAAGAAGACAAGCCAAAGCGGAATACAAGGATATCATACACGCGGAGAGATCCGTGAATCTCTCTCTCTCTCTCTCTCTCTCTCTCTCTCTCTCTCTCTCCACCCCACCACTCCCCTCCCCCGACCATGAATACAAATAGAAATAGCGCAACTCCAGCAATTTCTTATCACGGCGACCATCGCGAAGCAGCGCAACGATATACTCTTCACCGGTGCATTGCGCGCCGCCGCGTACATTTTCGAATCCATTTCAATTGTCCATTTGTTTCTTTATCTCGTCACAATGCCGTATCGGCGGTGCTGCTGCTCGACTCGCTGCCGACATCTTGTTGCCGATACTATACCGCGCAACAGAAACCGTACACCCCTCCGCAGCAGGGCCATGTCCCAGCGGAAAAAGGATATCGCCGCGCCATGTAAAATATTGAAGTCGCTGCGCGGCCGGCCGCGGGCTTGGGTTTAACGAGCTCTAACCGTCCCGCCCTCGCGGACAGAGAGAGAGAGAGAGAGAGAGAGAGAGAGAGAGAGAGAGGTCGCGTCCTCCTGGGTCCGCAGGGTTGTCAGGGGTTGGGGCGCTGCTCAGATTGCAGCAGGGGTGGCGTCGCGTCCAGAGAGAGAGAGAGAGGGAGAGAAAGAGAGCGAGAGCGAACAGTGAGAGAAAGAGACGGACGAGGGAGAGAGGCCAAGGCCCGGTCTGGTTGCAGCCAATAAGGATCAATTTGATGCTTTCCCCGGAGACGACGAAGACGACGTCGTCACGGCTCCGGTCGACTCCGCGGCGAGGGGAGCAAAGGGGAAAAAAATAATAAAAGTTGTCCGTTCGCTCCTCCAGCGGCAGCTGTGCGCTGTTGTTATGAGCTGCTAGAGTCATGTTACGTCCCCCAGTAGATAGCAAAAAGCGAGGTCGAAAGTAGCGCATATAGTAATTTTTCTACATCCCATAGTACCGCGTGTGGACCGAACGACCTGACGAATTTGAATTCAACTCCGAGCAGAGTTTACGTCGAGCTCGTTCTTTACTTGATTATCATTATCATTCCTTTGTTGTTGTTGTTGTTGTTGTTGTCTTGGAAAATTATTCCGCAGCAACATCCTCTACTATGCTTGTTATCGATAAATAAAAGTGATCTATTTTTGGAAATGTTTTAATTGTTGGACGTATGGTCGAAAGGTTTATCGCGCCACGCACCTGGCCTCACTCATAGAAGGCGAGTGCCCCGTGGTGATAATAACAATTTGAGCCTCGGTGTGTGTTGTAGTGGCTGTGGTGTCGACCCGCCGCGCGCGGGCGCGCCGGTGGCTCAGGACAGGGAGGAGGCGATGACGTAACGCTAAGAGAACAACATCATGAAACACACTCGCGCTGCGACACACGAGCCAACGAGCCACGGTGCGCGGCGGGCTTGGTTAGACGAGGGGAGGGACATGCATATGTGCCTTACATATTGCGCGCGCACAGGAAAGGCATGAGATCACAAGGACGCGGAGAAGGACGACGCGCGGTGCCCCGTGGGCACTAGGCAACCCACTGTATGCGCGGCCTTCGGGGCGATACACCACTTTATCCCTGTAGTCTCAGTTGAAAACCTCTTTTCTAAAGGAAAAAAAAAGGGGTCCCAACATGTTATTTTTTACATTTCTTATTTTTAAAGCCCTCAAGTCTCAATATAACCTTGTGAAACAAAAGGCGGAAAGGTAACCTCATCGGGCAATATGCGCCTTCGTTGTTGGGTATGGTTGGAAAAGTCATCAGAGGTACAATGAAGACACACGGTGAGTGCTGATCTTTGGAAAGTGACGAGGTTTTATGTTAGAGGGGAAGGGGAGCGGGTAAGGGAGGGGGAGAAAGGGTTGGGATTGGGACGAACGAGACTTAGAATGAATCGCCCGGAAGGTCATTCTAGATTATCGGCCCATGACACACATCATCATAAACACACGCACGGATTCTTTCATGAAACAAAACAGTGATGTGCCAAATATAAATGAAGTACAAATTTTGATTACAATTTTGGAAAAGATATAAATAGCTATATGTAAATAAAAATGATCTATCATAGTCATCGTGTACGTTTGACCCTCTCGGTACGACCGCAGCTTGGCGAAGCAAGACAACTACTCTCCACCACCCCCAGCTGTGCAAAATGAATAAATCCGCCAAAGTGAAGGTTGGAATAAAGCACGACCGCGTATGTAAATAGCTTCGCATTGTGTGACTTACATCTGCGGCTTTTGTTGCTGCAAACAAGCGACAATGTGTTTATGGGCAGCGCGCCGCGGACAAGGCGCGAACACTCCGCCATTTTTATTCGACACGGACACTGCTCAATCGAGCCGAAAAGGATGAAACGGGAGGAGACTGTCGGGTACAAATACTGTGCACGACGTTAACGGCGCGGCAAACGCTCGACCTATTTGTTTTCCCTCGCAAATCGCGCAACAGCCTTCCATGTTGTTTCATCAAAAGCGTTAATAGCTTAGCACAATGCTAGTGCTGTCAATAATCATGATCACGTCTTCTGATTTTTTCACCTAAAGTTGTGGAATGTCTTTTGTGATTTTGTGACTTGCAGTTTTTTACTTTAAATATTTTTGTTACGGTCGCAGGGAATTGACAGTGTACTTGGACAGTCCTGGAAAAATCAAATTTCAAGAATTACACGAAAAGTTTATTTCAAATTTTATATCAAGGTATCAATTTTCAAATCCTTATATGACAATATATGGAGATTCACATAAGTTTGTGAATGCTCCCGCCGTAAGTATGGCGTGAATTTTGAAATTATTTATAACAGTTTTATCGTTAAGTCTCACGAGTCTCTCATACCGTATTTCAGTCTACATAAAGTCATGGAAATTTTGAAAATTTATTCTGGAAAGTCCTGGAAAAGTCCTGGAAAACGCCAGGAGCCAAAATGTGCGAACCATGCTATGAACACTTTTGATTTCCATGCCGAGTTTTGGTCAAGGTTATATATAAAAATAATAATTTTGACTTTGGACAGCATTTTTATTTTAGACGATTTTACATGGATTTACAGGTGTTATCCTTGCATGTGCACTTTGAACTGTTCAACAGATCAAGTGCTCTTCCGGTACCTCTTTAGCACCTCGTTGACCTCTTCCTCTCCCTCGCCTCTCTTTAACCCTTTCTTTGCTTTGCTTGACAACCTGCCTCCGCGCGCACGCTCGAACACACAGCCGCCATATTTTGCCGCTTGGACAGCGCTAGTGCAGCCACCCCTTGCGCAGTCACCCGTGCTGCGGCAGCGCTACGCACTGCACCCGAAATGGCCGTACAATGGGCGCTTATGAGCACGGTCGTAATTTATCAAATGTGGCCATTTTCTATCCACAGGAAAAGGGGGGGGGGGGGACAGACTGAGAGGTCACTGTATGTGCGGTATAGCGACTGGCCGCGCGCGGATCTCTCCCCTCTGCCGCGACCGCGTGGCCGAGATGAGTCTTCCCGTCTAGATTTATTGCGCAAACCGTGGTCCATTTTCGTGTACACACAACACATCGCGCGATTATGTGTGAAGGAGCCGGCGATGCGTAATAAAGTTGTTGGGGGAAGAGAGATTCGCGCGCGCCCTGTGTGTGTGTGTGTGTGTATGTGTGTGTGTGTGTAAGAGAGAGAGAGAGACACACATCGACCATAACGCACCCACTACTCCCAAGACGTGTCGCGCGGATGCGCAGCTCTCCCATGCGCCCTCGCCGTACCGCGCGCTCAGGTCTCCCGAGTAGAGGCGGCGGTGGCGGGGGCCATAGTGGGGGCAACATCAGAAACATAAAACCGCACGCAGTATAGGCAGTGCCCCTCAAAAGCGCCGCCGTTCTATGCCGCTGCTCCACCTAATTCTCTTTAATAGTCCTCGCTGAACGTCTGAACGTGTTATGAAATAATCCCCTTGCCGCACGATTCCCTCCTAAGAAGGAGCGAGGGGGCAACAACTCCGGGAATCATGTGTACACCTGCCTGGGAATCACTGGATAAAAATCAGTCAAAATCATCAGAAATCGCTTAAAATAAGCGGGAAACTAGTGGAATTCGTACAAATTAGTCAAAATAACGTAAAAATTAGGCGAAATAAGCGTTTCCTACTACTAGAAAACCTAAGGAATGAACATAAGAGGACGGGAATCACTGGGAATCAAGGTTTTCGGGAATCATGTGTACACATTTAAAGGTAGTTATTGCCCCCTCGAGAAGGAGAGAAAAAAAAGTGTTTATCACGTATTTACCTAAACAGTGCCGACAATGGGGTCCCACGTTGGGTCCCGTAGCGCCACTCATGTGTCGTAAAAATGATGAAAAAGTTGCCGTACAATTGTGTGTGTTTAGGAGGAGGGGTTAGGGGGGAGGGGGTGTCAGAAGTTCGCATAGACGGACAGTTTATGTTGGAGGAAGAAGAAAAAAAAT
>NW_026267197.1:955726-959200 GCF_000697945.3 Frankliniella occidentalis
ATGGGTCGCGTTCGCGTCGCATAACACCCCAAGTACACCACTGTGTCCGCCGCATTTCTCAATCTTCATCTCCTCTGTCATCTGCATTTGCAACATTTGCAATACAAGCAGTATTATGCAACGGCGTCATTCGTCAGTCCCGAATAAAAAATACACCCCCCCCCCCACACACAAAAATAACGGCATGAGTTGCGCTGGGCCCCGCCGACTGCTGCCCTGCTCCTTTCTGATCCCACGCGCTTTATGAATACGCATTATGTTGCTGCGGGTGTAAATACAAAAACAGCGACACGTTTCGCTGCGACAACATTGCAGCTGACGCGCGCTGCTGCTGCTACTGCTGCTGCTCCCGCTGCCAGTCACCCACCCCGCCCTGTTGTCCCACAGCGCACCGCCCCCCTCCCCTCCGTCCGCAAGGGGATGGTATAGTCATGATTTATAAATCAGTTTGAAAGGACGCGCGCGCGTTGGTACTTCAGATGACGAGACGCGCACTCGGCGTCACGTGGCGTGGCCACATGTGTCGCGTTTTGTACCGGTTTGTACTCACTCTTGTTATGCGGCGTGTCGTTTGTTCGCGTTGGGTTGCACGTATCGTTGCCCTTTCCTTATATTGTTTAGAAAACTAGGTAGGAACGATACGATCTTGATGTGCTCCCCGGACATCCAGCAGGGTAGCAGGGTGGTACTGAAATAATACCCAACAATTCGCAGTAAAGATTTAGTGGGACTTTATTAATAAACCTTTGCTTGAACAAAGCTCTCTGAGCTTTATTGGGTCTTGCCAGGTTTTCTAACGCGTGACAAACAAATCCAACGTATACTACTTTTTAATGTTTCTTGTGTGTTTTTTGGTGTCCAGCCTGAGGCTGAGGCTAACCTGAGGCAGCCTGAGGCCAGCAACCACCCCGCAGCGGTCGCCACCCTGGCGCGGGCGAGCTGCACGCATGGGGCGACCGACGCACGTAATGATATGTTCGCATTGCGGCTGCGACAACCACACAACACTGGTGCAGTACACTGCTAATTTAGAAAAATCGTCGCGAAATATTATTTTGATTTTGTGTCGCACGCTAGGCGAAAGGCTGACCGATTGTCAGAAGGAGTGTTCAAACGGATTGCGCCGTCACGCGACCGCCCGTTGTATCTCACGATCTGAGAGAGAGAGAGAGAGAGAGAGAGAGAGAGAGAGAGAGAGAGAGACAGACAGACAGAGACAGAGAGACAGAGAGACATAGGGGACCGAGATGTGGTGGAGCGAAGCAGACGTGCATGCGCCATCCGCCGGCGCTGGCCCTTGGGCCTGATAAACACGCTTATAAATCTGTGTGTGCATCCAACACGCTCCCTGATAAGGCCATTCTCGGGGCGACGCTCAACAACTTCATTTTCCCACCCTCTTTATGAGCTGCGGTTGCGGGTGGCCCGGGGGTGGCTCGGGGGTGCGCTGCGCAGCCCGCAGGGAGACGACGTCCGCCCGCCATTGACCCCGAGCGTGCGTGCGCTCCTCGCAACCCTCTCGATAAGTATGACCCTCTAAACGCTCGCTCGCGGCTCGCCCCGCGCTCTGCTCTGATTATCGATCAGTTTGGAAACAAAAACCGTCACAACGGAGGGAGGCTACCGCTTCTTCGCGAACGGGGGTTCTTCTTATTTTAGACTAATGATGCAAAGGAGGAGGTTAGAAGGGGGGTGGGGAGGAGGGCACCAGGAAGACAGTGGTCTGGACCCCCTACCGCGGGTCCTCAGTACCCAGAACAAGGGCAGCGCGCTTTGGTTTCTGCAGAAATGTTCCCATTATCTGGCCGATGCGTTCCACATTTCATGCCTGTTTGTTGACTGCTGCTGCTCGACCGTTGCGTGGGAGGGGCGTGGCGCGGCGCGGCGCAATTTGCATGTGGGGGTGGAGGGGCGGGGCTCCGGAGATGGTCGGCGAGCCTCGTACTTCCTGGACTCGCCAACTTCCTCTCATATAAACTGAGTACTCTGGATTGCGATAGATGGGCACATCTAACAAGGGAACCTTTTCAGGTGTAAATCTCCGATTTCGTTGAAACTTGGAAAATTTAAAGGTTATTGTACTATAAGTCGGACGGCACTTAAAAATTTTTCTGAACCTCACAGTTACTAGGGGTTTACTTAAGCCTTACACTGATTTTTGTCTCAAATATCCCTCTAGCGCCTTAACGGTACAAAATAGAGCAAAACGGACAAAATTTTGGCCCAAAGGGCGCTACTTTGATGAGTTACCCCTTAGAACACTGCCTTACATTTTACAAAAACTATCATATAAACCATGCATAAAAACCGTACTCCTACTCCTATATAGGGGAAAACTAATTGTGAGGTTCAGGAAAAATTTCAAGTGCCATCCGATTTCTACATAAATAATAACCTTCAAATTTTCCAAGTTTCAACGAAATCGGGGATTTACACCTGAAAAGGTTCCCTTGTAAATAATACCTGCTCACTTTCGTCTCCTCTTCGACCTATATAATTCTGTCTTGTTCCTCCCTGTTCCTATTGACATTGGACAAATTGTGTAGAAATAAGTTTTACACAATTTGTCTAATTTTCGTTACAAAGTTGCATCCCCTCTGGATTACACGAGAACGTTGCAATTTTAGGGACGAAACCGCCCCTTTATATTTAGAGTGCAGTTCACAGTAGTCAGACTCTTTTTTTTGTTATTTTTTCTTTTTGTCTTTTTTCTGCACCTAAATGACTTATCACGTATTGCCTCGATAATCGGTGGCGATAAAGGAGCCGTCGGCGTCCGAGAAACGACGCTGATTTGCCATATCACCACGGCATTTGTCACAGAGGAGCTGGAGAAAAAATCGAAAAGGTCGCGCGTCTTCCTTCTCCTGATCTCCTGCTGCTAACGTACTCAGTAGTCGAGAGATAGCGCGCGCGATTCTGCATGCACATGATCTGGAACGTGTCGCCTTGGGGCTGCGTCGGGCTTCGCCAGAAGCGCATTGGTCAAGCTTCCGCCCATGATGAGGCCCGTGCGTGGTCCAGCCGGTCCAGCCCGACAAAGGGGACTGATGGAGCCCTTACCTTGGGCCGGGCCGCGTTACCCGCGCTGCATGGGGCCCCCGGGCACCCACCGGGCACCCGGACACACCGCCGCCGGGGCCCCCGCGGGGCGCTCACGAGCATTAGCACCGCGACTTCTGCGGAATGAAGACGCGCGTCCGACGACGGCTGCTTTTGTCGGTGTTCAGCAGGACAGGACCCAAGAAGGGGAAAAGGGGACCCCGGACCCCGTCTCTCCGAATCGCGCGGCACGGCGCTTCGGGTAATCGGGCAAAATTACAGGGTGCTTGGTGTGATTGCTGCTGGATAAGCAAATTCTTACCTAATTCTAATGTCAGTGAACGGAATGTTTAAATTCTAGCCTCAGTGCAAGTAGTTCTCTCTCTCTCTCTCTCTCTCTCTCTCTCTCTCTCTCTCTCTCTCTCTCTCTCT
>NW_026267197.1:959250-959664 GCF_000697945.3 Frankliniella occidentalis
ATGTTTTTGAGCCATTTGAAAGCTCACAAATCACAGAATCCGTTGATATTTTTATCTAATTTTTAGGACAATTCTTACTGACCAATATGAAGCTTTGAAGAAAAAATCAAATTTTTACTTTTACGTGTTTTGGGGAGACATAAAGTTTGACAGCCAAGTACTCCACAACCGCTTCGATGACAACCACCGTCCTTTCTGAAAGTGGTTTACGGACCGTTTCACATCTTCCTGTCCGGACGCGACGGCGCGAAAATTCAAACATTTCCAGATATCGCGACTGTCTCCAGGTGCCCCTGTCTCCAGGTGCCCCACTCTCCCCTATGCTTTATCATCTAACACCATATAACCTGCAGGTTTACAACTCGGCCGAGGTGCTATGAAATTTGTGTTTGAGTACCTCCAGCTCTATGTTGT
>NW_026267197.1:964106-966763 GCF_000697945.3 Frankliniella occidentalis
GTACCTAACGAGTCGGCGAAGGCCAAAGTAAGATCTCTTCCAATTAAATGCTCCCGGGGGTCAGCCTGACCAATGCTTCTGAGGAGGAGGTGGTAATGCCCGTAGCTCCTGCACGGCGTCGCATCCAGGAGCTGGCCGCGATGAGTTCCACATTACACGCTTTACACGCGCTTTGCGCCTCTTCGCCAGAACTGAGGTTTTCCGCGTAAGTCAAAAAGGCGGCGGCGGCGCACCGAGAGCGGGGGGCGGGGCTCCCACAGGGACACTCCGCATGAGGCTGGTTACCTCAGAACGCCGCCAATCGCCTCCCTTTCAGCGGCACCTTAGCACATCGGCCTGGCTTTGATTGATTGACCGGCGCGTAGCAGATTCTCTGCAAATCTAATTGTAAGACGCTTTTAAGTACAAAGAGGGCTCAAAATTCAATGCCAAAAAGTGTCTCATGAGTGGCATATTCTGTTGCTAAACTGACGTACATTTCTTCATCCAAATACGATAATGTGCGCAAATTTTTCGGCTCCCCCCTCCCCCCCCCCTTCAAAAAAGGAATAAAACAAACTAGAAAAACACTCATTTGCCGTTTTATATCAATTCGCTTAACTTAGAAAATTAACTTTAAACGTTTCGAAGTTATAGCTAAAACAAGGTAAACTCATCATTATGCTACGTAGTCCCTTTCTTCTGCTTGTCATTGAGTTGCAAGACACGATTCAAGTAGTCGAACAAACGCCAGGCGTTTGTTTGACCATCACGAGCATTATCCAGTTTCCCGAATCCTGCCCGGGGGATCCTTGGGCTCCTTACGGTACACCTCCTTCCACACTTTTTGTGTCGCTCCTTCCGTTTTGCGCAACCCTACTGCGCCGGGCGACCTATTCATCGGCAACACGTCCGATGGAGTTGGAGGAGGGGAGGGAGGGGGTGGTGTTCCAGGAGCCGGGCCGGCCGGGGCGTTGTGCGTCCAGGTCGCCCGCTGCGGCGCACCCGGTGACTGATGATGTGTTTGGTCGCCGTGTTATTATGTCACAGACAATCCCCGAGTCCTGGAACAAAGACAAAGCGGACCAATGTGCACACTACGGGTCGCCCTGCTCCTGCATGCTGCTTCGGACAACACATTACATTACAGTACTGTTGTATGTCGAAGATAGAGGGCGCACCCGGTTACCGGTAAATTTTTCGAAAAAAAATCTTTTTTGCGTGTTGTTTGTAGGGTAACAACACTTCAACAACGCACTGGTAAAACAAGTGTTTAATTTTGCACGTCAATTGACGTCCAAGTTCAAGTGTGCATTTTCTCGACACTTTGTGGTGTCTAACTAAGTTATACGTCAGTTGGTGTTTAAACTTTCGACACTTCCGAAACGTATAGCAGCTGCACACCGTGTGGTTCCTTATTGACAGGATAGAACTGTGTGTGTCCAAGTGTGCAGAATTTAAACGTTTACAAAACGTCTAAAATTTGCACACCACGCAAGTGTGCAACTTGAGTTAAACACCATGTAATGTGCTAAATCACAACTTGCACACGTTTGGTGTGCAAATATTGCACACTTGTTTTACCAGTGCGTTGCATGAAATTTTTTCTTTTAGAATTTTGAAGGCGTTTCAGTTTTGTATGGCGGCAATTTTTCGAAAAAGGGGTGCGAAACGGACCCGCTTCGTGCTCGGATTTATAGCGACGCGACGTCGTGACTCGCTAATCTCGATATTATGCTCACTACTCTTTTGCATTGCAAAATCGCCAAGGTGTGACTCGAGCCGTCAACACCACGGGTCAAACACGGTGATGAAATCGGACGGCTCGGTCAACACGCTCTGCGCCCAGTGTTCTCTTTTCTGTGATTCGAGGCTTATTCAAACTCGTTTGGAACGCCGCTGCTGTGGTGGCGATCGCGAGTTTATGGCTTTATATCGCCTGCTGTTGGCTGCTGCCGGGATTCAAGTTGGGGACAGGCCAAGAGCCGTCTGAGCGTGCATGTGTGTGAGACCACGTTTGTTGTGTTGACGCCGAGCATACCGTTGGGGCTTATATATCCAGGTTGAGGACAAACGCATTTGGGTCGCTGACGAATTGCTTGTAAACGTCTGCCCTCGAACAGGGCGAGAGTGAAATAAACGCCCCCCCCCCTTCCTCTCCAGTCCTCGTATAATTCCGAACAAAATCTATGGCGAGTTTCTTCTTTCCAAAGACGCCAGCTGATGCGTCGATCGGTTTTGGTCCTTTTTATGCCTCTCCTGTTTACGTATGCGAAGGAATATGGGCTCAGAGTCTTTTGTTACTGTAGCAACACTTTCGAAATCAAAGGCTCAATGCTACAGTACTGCTCCACGAAAAATTCAAGAGTCCAAACAAACGAGCATTTGGAAATGAAACGTTTGAATAAAATCGACGCATTCCAATCAACGCCTGTAGCCATCGATTTGTGCATGAACGGTGGGTGGCGCTGTGTGTGTATACTATAGGCCTACTGTACCTGTCACACTATTTAGGATGAAATCTACCAGCTGCCTACATATCTTGCGCAAATGACGTCGAATAGCCGCGCTGTACCAGAACTCAACCCGACCCAAAATGTTCTGTACGCTAAAGGTGCGCGATAAGTTCGTCCTGACGAGTCAAGCGCGACCCTCTGCCGAGGTCGCTAAGAGTTCGC
>NW_026267197.1:970433-972624 GCF_000697945.3 Frankliniella occidentalis
AAATTTCTATAGGTAATAGTAACTTTTGGTCAGTTTTATCAGTTTATTTCAAGCCATATCACAGGGCATATTTGGACAGTACAGATTAGCGGTAAAAGAAATATCAGGACCAACAATAAAATTATAAAACTTATGTTAACAGTTAAAATGACTTCATCGTATAGACAGGTAACTCATAGACAAGATAATTTATATTACTGAAATGCATTGACCTATTGGGTCAATAGTCATATTCTACACAAAAATATCTGTTTGCAATTTTAAAACTAAAACTAAACTACTGTTAAGAAAATTTGTGAATAAATAAAATCATAAAAGAATGAGCAACTTGAACGAATGAAGCTATGAACTTCTCTTGCGACGCTTATTCTTTGGCTCTGGCAACGGTTCTGGAGATCCTTCTGCTTCCCGCTTCTGTGATCTCTCCTGATCAAAATTTCCTGCGGTACATAAGAACATACAATTAACATAAGCTACATACACTTCAAATTAAGTCAGTTGATTTAAAAGTTTATACTCACCACTTGAATCAACATCTAGAGGATCTTGGGTTTGAAAGTTCCAGTCCACACAGTCCTCTCCATGCCATTTGCAGATCCGATTATAGTACTCTGTGCCACGAGCTTTAGCTTCAGCTCGCGTAGCTAAGCAACAACACATGGAAACAAGACAAGCGTTAGTTGAGTACTAAATGTGGAGATCATGGGAAACTCTCGGAATGCAGAATGAACAGAAAAGCAAACGTACCTCCTGAACCAAGGACAACTGCCTCTTTTCCACGGAACAAAAGAGGATGACCACTCTCCCGCTTTCGAACACCAGGAATCGTTTTGAATTCCCTACTCTCCAGAATGATAATGAAGACATGCATGATGATGTAGATCAAAACACTGAAACATAGAGAGATGAAATTATTTTCAGATTCCAGAAACACTTTGGCAAACACACACAATAGCATAGATGCGTTTTGAGCATAGCAGTTTTAATCAAGGAAATCAAAGCATACAAAAACGCTTCGCTAAAAACGTGCTTACCGTAGCACGAAATTTGACTCCAACACGCTGGACGCAGACAGGAAGACGAAATCAATCTGAGTGCGGACGAGAGCAGCGCAGCGCTGCTGCTGATAGAGGCGGGGGTGGTAGGAGGGGGAATAACTCAAAGCACTGCAATTTTTCATACAACACGGAAGGGCGCGTCTTTTTTGAAATGTGCCGTTTTCCACTTCTACTTTACATGTTGGGGAATGGTAAAAAAAAGTCAGCCAAACCCATAAGAGGCCATATAGTGGCCACGTTTCGCTGGGCTCAACATATCAAAGTTCGCCCAAAAGCGAACTAATGACGTCCTTTTTTTTACGACTTGAGGAGGCGATCCAAGCAACCCAGAAACGTACTGGAGTCGCTCCGAAATGGCGACCAGAGCGTCTCAAAAACGAAACGAAGTCGCTCCTGAAAAGATGCTGACGAACTCCGACGACCCAAGCGATCTGAAAACGTACTGGGGTCGCTCCCAAAAGCGAACAGAGCGTCTCGAAAGCGATCAAAGTGACGCCTCCTCGGAGGCGCCGACGAACCCCGACGACCTGTTCGCGAGCCATGCGCGACCCTCCGCGTACCGATAGCGAACGAACAGCAAACGTTTAGCGAACAATCATTTTAGGTCGGGTAAGCTTCAGTCAAACTGGCCCATCAGTTCAAAAATTATCGGGCAGCTGTGTGTGTGATGGATCAGTTCCGGGGAGGCGCGCGCAGCTTCCGTTTGCCCTTTTGTACATTGTGCCTGTACTACACGGCCTGCCGGGGCACGCTTTGCGCCGCAGCCGGCCCCCAGCAGCAGCAGCAGCAGGCCCCCGCCCCCAAGGCCCCCACGGGTCAGCACCGACAGAGGAACCGAACAAAACAGTCGATAAATTCTGACCAGCGAGGAAGTGTCTGGGGCCGCCAGGAGGAGGCCGAGGAGCGCACGCTGCGACACGGGGCGGCGGCACGGCGGCGGCGTGCGTACAGACGGAGGCCGCCGCCGACTGGATTCGTCGGAAGAGGAGCTGCTGCTTGCTGAGCAGCAGACGACAGAACGATTCGGGGCTTGTTTGCCCAAGCGCCGTGCTGATAACCTCATTCAGGCAGCTCTCAGCAGGTGGTCTCCTCGGTGTTCGGAAACGCAACCTGCAAACAGAAAGGTGTGTCGT